>NW_020291744.1:0-75791 GCF_003184785.1 Aspergillus japonicus CBS 114.51
AGATCCGCTCCTCGCTCTGTGGTTTGCGAGATGACTTTTTTTTTTTTTCTTTTGGGTAGGTATAGCAATATTTCTGGTTTGTATATGTAGCCGGGGTTGTTTGACTGTTGAGGTTTGGGCGTGTCTTGCCTTGCTTGCTAATATTTGTGTTTGGTTGGGGCTGGGATTGGTGGTGGTTTGGGGAGTTGAGTTGAGTTATATGGGGTAGATTTGGTTTCCTGCTGTTTGTGCTTTGGGGGGTGGAGATTAATGTTTTGGGTGTCTGGGGGTTGAGTTGTAGTGGTGGTGGTGGTGGTGGTGGTGGTGGTAATGGTGGTATACGGAGTTAGTTCTCGTGTGGATTGTACTGTACAGGACAGGACATACATCGTACCCTTCCACGTCTCCCTCTAACTGCACAAGTTCACAACCACCCATTGTCACAACATGCTATGCCTTGCTATGCCTTGCTATGCTATGCTACATAGTGTATACTTATGTATATGCCCCGAATGTGCAATCCGCTGTGGCCTGTCCGGTACAGTCCAGCTGCACGCACCAGTCAGCAACCTACCTAGCACATGACCACCCACCACCCTCAAGCCGGGATAGCTTTACCCTTCCGGGAAATGCGGAGGCGCAGCCCTGACGACTCGGTTTTTCCTCTTCGGTCCAGTTGATCCAGACACTGCACGGCACGGCACGGCACCAACCTGGGCCATGTACGCACTGTACTCTGTGCCAATCTGAGAAAAGCGGTATCCTAGGAGTCTCGCTTGATTTGCGGTCTGCGGTGGTCGATAACTACCTAGTACTGGATGGAGGTGCCTGCCTATCTTGTTGGGGTTCCCCGCATTCCGCTATGAGAACGGCGGAGTCGGGTTTGGTGTCTATCTGTCTGTCTGCAAGGCCATGCTGGGTTACTCGGTCGATGGAAGGGGAGGTGAAGAAGAGTGTGAGGTTGCTGTACTTGCCTATCTTGTCTGGATGGAGAGAGAGAGAGAGAGAGAGAGCTCGATAGGTGAAAAGTGCGTTGGGCTGTGGTGCAAGGGCTGTATAGTCACTGCATAGAGCTGCGGTCTCGCGGTGAAGCTACCGCTAGGTCGAGCTGATAAGCAGTCTGATCCCCCTCCAGTAACATGCTAGACTGGACCAGACATCCAGTAAAAGGGAGAGAGATAACCTACCTTGTAAGATAAAGCTCAACCAGCAAATCATCTCATGGCCACCTCCCACAGTCCAATCATCGCAGGTTGCATGCCCTGTCTCGACCATCCACTGTACATCCACTGGGCACCTCAACCCAGACCAGACCAAGATGTCATGCATGCCCGTGCTGCCTCCCCCCCGCGCCTTATCATCTCTGCGTTCGCGCACCCAACACAGTAAAACGCCCTTTGCACGCTGATCACCACTCACTACCCGGTCTGACCGAAAACGGTAGATCGAAACGAGTCGCTCGTTACATACATACATGTCCCCTTCCCCCCCCCTTCGGCTGTGATATGAGGTCGGGAGTGGGCGTGTTCTGTCTCCATGGTTGATGCACCTTTATATTGTCGGTGCGTCCGGGATGAGGTTTACTGTCTGTCTACCCTGTCTACCTTGTTTATTCTACGACATAGCAGGTAGCGATACACAACGCTGGTAGAATCTAGCTCCGGATTTATTGAAACAATACTACCGATGAGGCAAAGGGGTTGAGCTGTGGAAACAATGTTTGACCAGAGCGATCTATGGCTGCTCGGCCTCTTCATGGTCGCTCTCTCGGGGGTGTATCTTGTGGTGGATAGACTGCGCAGCTCCACACGGTCAGCCCGGAGCAGCACACGACAACCCTCGCCGGCGTCGAACGAGAAACATGCCGCCTCCAGCGAGGGACCGTCCTACGTGGACGCCCTGCCGCCGCCGCGCCGCCAGGCCCTGGCCGCGCTCCCTCTCGCCGTCCCCTACCAACCCATCGACGAGGCCGAAATCAAGCAGCACATGCTGCCCATGACGGCCGACTACCGAACGAGCCCGGACAGGCGCTACACCCCGACGGGCTTCTCGGTCGCCGAGCTCAAGGCCCTCGGCGACTTCCCGGACTACGCGACCCTCAGCGGCGTGCCCCTGCCGCAGCCGTACCCGGAGTTCGACATCGACCGGGCCCGGCCCCGGCCCTATCGGCCGTTCCGCTGGGCGTACCACCAGACCATGTGTATGTCCCTCCCGTTGAACGAGCGGATGAACGCTAACCCTCCGGTGATACGGGGCGCAGCGCTCACGAAGATGGAACCCGACTGGTGGATCGAGCTCGAGAGCACGTACCGCGCGCGGATCGCGCAGCGCCGCGCCCTGTACGCGCAGCACGGCAGCGGCGTGCTGGGCGCGCTGCCGGGCGCCGAGCTGGCCTGCAAGGAGCTGATGGAGATGGTGCTGCAGTTCGTGTGCGCGCGCTACCCGCAGTATTTCGCCCTCGAGGACCGCCGCATCCTCCACAACCGCATCCTCGGCGTCGCCGAGGACGTCACCGCCCGCCCCCCGCTCGAGGTGCTCATCGACCACATCCCCGAGGATTTCGGCATCATGCTGCGCGACGAGACCACCGGCTACTACTTCCTGCGGGCCGGCGTCGTCTGCTCCTCGTTGGGCTGGAATGTCGGCAAGAAGATCGGCATGCAGCTGCATGAGATCCATGCGACGATTCCGGATTATAAGGAGAAGATGCGGTTTTCGATGGATCGGTGGGTTTCTCTTTGGTTGCCTCGGCGGGGATATGGGCTTGAAGATCGCTAATGTTGACTTTTGGTGTAGGTTCTTCACCAAGATGCCCGCCGATAAGCCGATCCAGCGCGGATCCTGGGGGCTGGAGGTGGGCGAGCCCCTGTACATGCCGCAGGGCGATCCGCACGAGGCATTGCGGCTGTCCCAAGACCCAACCCTGAAATTGGAGGACTGCAACCTCCGCGTCGACTGGCAGACGCTGCGGCGGCTGCCGCTGTCGGCGGCCGTGGTCTTCAACTTCAAGGCGCTGTTCACCCCCGTCACCGAGTTCCGCGACGAGCCGGGGGTGCCCGCGCTCGCGGCGACGGTCCTGAAACACGGGAAGAAGAATCTGATGGAGTACAAGGGGACGTGGCATGTAGAGCATGTGGTTCTGCCGAACTTGGAGAAATGGGCCCAAGAGCAGGAGGAGAGTGGTCTGGTTCCTAGGGGATGGGAGGTGGCGACTCTGGAGGATAGTCCGTGGTTCAAGGGGTGGCAGGACAAGTGGCATCGGCAGCAGGGGTTTTAGAGTGTTCTCGTAGCTATTTGGTGGTCAAGCTGGGTGGCCTTTGTGTATGTATTGGTTGGTGGTTCTCTTTGTTTAGCTTGGGATATAGGTGAGACTAAGAATTGGGTATCTCTGAATGCCCATTAATTTGTATCTTCCCTGGTTGCAAGGCTGAACTTGGTGCTGAGATTAGGCCTCCCTGCTGGCTGATTGAAGCAGAGTAGTCGACTCGAAGACCAACGAGTGCTCTGACTTGCGCTTCTCCCAGTTGCGTAGATCGTAGGGCTTTGCGATGCGTTTCACCCCTCGGATCCTCACGGCCAGGCCTTAGGGTAGGGTCGATACCGATCTCCTGCCCACTGACACAGGATATGCACCTGGGCCACAGGCTAGCTTTGCCAGGATTCCTTAAACGCGGAGCACCCATTTGGTGACCTATACGAGTCGCACGTGGCTGCCAGCCGACTTAGCTTGCAAGAGCTAGCCAGGCGTGTAAAGTCTTTCCTTCGTGCGCATCCATCGATGACAGCAATCAGAGAGGACCTCCCTCAATCATCCTTCTCCTCACCCTCCTCTTTGTCGTCCTCATCATCACTCCTCTCCATCTCCTCCAACTCCGCCTGCAGCGGACTCACCCGCTCGTCCAACAATTCCAAATCCTCCAACTGCTGCCGCGGCGGCAACTTCCACAGACTCGTACCACAGACACGATCCTTGGTCAACAGCTCATCGACAAACTGATCCACATACGTCAGGGTGAACGAGTCGCGCACCCGGCGCTTCAGCTTCCGGTAATCCAGCAGCAGCGGCTCGAGGGTCTTGTAGACGTCCGCCGCGGGGAAGGTCAGCCGCACGTAGAACGCCGCCAGCGCGCGGAGGTACTTGAAGTCGCCCCGCGCCTTGACGACCGCGTCGCTTCCATCATCATCATCACCCCCATCGTGATTCCCGCCGTTATTCCTGTTGGGGTTGTTGTAGGTCGGGGGATCTTCTGTTTCTGGATCGGTGAAGTTCAGATACTCGAGGATGATGTCGCGGTCCGGGTTGAGCTGGAGCAGCTTGAAGGCGAGGCACAGGAACGGGGTGGGCTTCTCGGCCACGCCGTACACACCGCCAATGCAGGTGAGATCCACGGCGCGGTCGCACAGGGTGGCCGCGTTCAGGCCGAAGCATTGCTCCTTCCAGTAGTAGGAGTCGGTGATGCGGTCGCGGACCGCCTTCTCGAAGAGCGTCGCCGGGTTGACGCCGCGGATCAGCGGGCCGGTGTAGCCTCGGTTGTCGAGGAAGGAGGATGCGTCGGCGCGGTGAGTCATCTTTTTGATTCTGGAGAAGTCAAGATGAGGGGAAGGGAGAGGGAGAGGGAAAGGGAAAGAGTGCGGGGGACGTCAGGGAAGAGGAGAGGAGAGGAAGGGAAGTGGAAAGTTGAGGATGTTCGGAGTTGGTTCTTGGCACGAGCTCCCTTGCCAAGCCTTCTTTCTTATCGATTGTCGCGCGGACAACGAAATCACTCTTCCTCTGAAACATGAGCTAACTCGGTGTTTATATTATGCGCCGATGATTCTATCGACGATGAGGCAATGATTATGGGTACTCCTACTACTTAGTGGGAAAAGGGATGTGCCTGGTGGAAGGTTAATTATAACTCTATCTTTTCTTGACTGCATACACATTCCAGTGCAAACGCTACCATTCCTCCCCCGCATTAGCATTATCAACAAGCATAGGTACACATACTTCATACTGTACATACCTCCGCTCCAGCCCATGTGGTTGATATCGCAATTGCAATCGCAATCGCAATCGCAATGGTCCTTCTCACCTCCTCCACCGTCTCGGTGATCATCTCCTCCGGCATCATCTGCACCTTCACCTTCCTCCTCTTCCTATCCGGCTACGTCCTCCAACAACAATCCGTCCGCAACATCCAACACGCCATCCGCGCGCCGGAGCTATCCCCTCTCAACGAGGACCAGTCCCTCCTCCTCAACACCCCACCAACTCAACAAAAACCGATCACCCAAGACCCCATTCCCGCCTCTCAGGGCACCTACGCCTACCTCCAGCTCCTCACCCGCCCAGACCCAAGCCACATCTGCAGCGCGATCCTCTTCTTCCACAGCCTAACCGCAGCAACAGACCCAACGAACCGCACCCGCATCCAAGACCGACTCTTCATGTACCCGCGCGAATGGGACCAGCTCTACGCCCCGGGCCCATCCCCACCCTCCCACCCCCCCAGCACCAGCCCCAGCAAGCACTCAACCATAACCCAAGCGCTAACCCACCTCCGCACCGCCGCCCTCGCCAACAGCATCTGGCTCCTCCCCATCGACACCTCCTCCCCACCAGGCACACAAACAACAGACACCCAACTCCTCCGCCACGGCCAAATGCAATTCGTCAACTACGACAGCGTCCTCTACCTCCAGACCCCGGGCCTCGTCACCGATGTCACCAACCTCGACGCCGTGCTGCTCTCGCACCCGCTCCCCGGCAAACACGATCCTGCCCGGCCCGACTCGTACAATAATCCCGCCTGGATGGCGGTGCCGTTGCGCCCGGATCGGGAGCGGGTCTTGCCCGGGGACGGGGCGTATCTGGTCACTGTCAATCGGGTGGGGAGCGTGGGGCAGGTGGAGGCGCGGGGGCATGTGATGCGGCGGGAGGTTCGGGATGGGGGGTTTGGGGGGTTGGTTCGGGGGGTTGCTGAGGATACTTGGGGGGATACTGGGCCTGGGTATGTGGTTTTTGGGACGGAGGAGGATGGGAGGGCTCGGTGGGAGAGGAATGAGTTGTATGGGGCGTGGAGGCGTGGGGTGGAGGGGGTTTGTCCCGGGGTTGGGTTTGAGGGGTTTTATGAGTGAGTTTGTTCTGGGTGGAGTTTATGTGCGAGGTTTGTTTCTCTTGTGATGGTTATGATTCATGAACTTGGGGTTATGGGGTTTATATTCAGTGTGGGTGTAATGTGTGTTGTGAGGAGTTGATGCTATAGATTAACACTGTATTCTAGCAATGGGTTTGGGAATGAAGTGTAGTTCCAAAGGCAAGATGGTAGGCACTGTTGTGGTCGTCCATTTGCCATTTCTATGGTCTGTAAGTAATATAGGGTGACGTTGTTAAATGGTACCTAGTATGCAGCTGGGACCAGCTACTGCGCACACCCCAAGCAATCACTCTTCTCTCTCGTGAAGACACCTCTCCACATCCCCAATCCATCACCGAGGCACCCCAATCTCATACCCCAACAACACCTCCGTCGTATTCCCCTCCCATCCCCGGTTCCCACTCGTCGACACCATAAACCGACACGCCTGGTCGATATACAGCTGCGACACCGTGCCCGTCCGATGCCCCGGGATGATGAGGAACGGCACCGTCGAGTGTCGAGTCACCTGCTCATGCTTCAGGTCGTAAAGTCGAAGAATATCATGCGATGCACTACACCATATCAGTCAGCGTAACCAGTCTGCACATCAACCGACCAAACCTACCAGACAATATGCCGGCCATTGGGCATCGCCCTCAGCGCCGTCACCGGCCCACTCCCATGAGGGAACTTGAACGTCCGCTCCGGATCCCGCAGCCCCTTGTGGAGACTGTACTCCTCCACCGTCCCATTCCGCCGGCCCGCGTAGATGTAGTTCCCGTCCGGGGACCAGCACGCGTTCATACACCATGGAGGAGCACTGCGCGGGATGATCCGCGCCACCGGGTCGGGCTGCCGTCGATCCCAGATGCGGATCGTGCCGTCCATCGACGCCCCCAGGAAGGTGTTGTCGTTGCTGGGCGTGTGTTCGGGCTGTGCCGGTTCGCTGAAGGCAGTGCTCTGCGCGGTCGGTTCGATCTCCTCCGCGTGGGGCAGGCCGTTGACGACGGGCGGGGGAGCGCCGTCGGGCTGGGCTGGTTCGGTCGTATCCGGCGCCTGGTCCATGGCGTTCGGGTCGGGGGGCGCGGTAACGGCATCTGCGGGCGCTGGGGGTGGTGGTGATGGTGGTGGTTGTGCTGCTTCTGCCGCCTCGTTGTGGCTCGTCTCCGGCTCGCCGGGGGCATCGGCCTCCGGAGGCACTCCGTTCGTGAGTGCTTTGCCAAACTCGTCATCTTCGTCAATGCCGAATGCGTTGCCTGATCCGCCCGCCTCGTCTCCGCCGGGCCCGTCGCCGTCGCCGAACAGAGAGTCGGCGCCGCCAAAGAGCGAGTCCGCTGGCGAGCCCGCCTGCGGGTCCGGGCCAGCACCACTGTCGCCTTGGTCGTTGGAGGTGTCCATGAATCCGAAGCTATTCTCCCCCGCTGCCGCTTGGTAGTTCGACGAGTACGTGCCGTTCGGCTGCGGCGGCTCGACGACATCCTTCGGCACAGGGAGGCTGGACTCCGGGCGCATCTCGATCGCGGAAACCTGCCCGGCGCTCGCCCCGAACGCGCGGCGCGTCTGCCCGGTGTTCAGATCCCAGTCGAAGATCCGCTTGTCCCAGCTGCCCGACAGCAGGGACTTCTCGTCGGAGGTCAGGGTCAGCACCGAGACTGCCGAGGTGTGCTGCTGCAGGAGAGCGATCTCCTTGCCCTCCTCGTGGCGGACGGACTGCAGGCGGATGTTGCCCGACTCCTGACCGGACAGCAGCCACAACCCCTCGCTGTGGCTCGCGAGCGAGTAGACCGGCGAGATCGTGTTCCCGTCCATGTTCTCCCAGTAGGTCATCAGCACGCCGGCCTTGATCACGCTGTCCACGAACGGGTGCCGCTGCGCGACCGTGAGCATCAGCTTGCTGTTGATCGAGTCCACCCAGTTGAACTTCCGCACGTATCCGTCCGAGCCCCCGCTGAACACCCATCGCATATCCGCCGTGGCCGTGACCGCGTTGATCGAGGTGCTGTGCGGGGCCGCCGTCGTGGGCACGATGTCGAACGTCGAGGCCGTGAGGCACTCCGGTCGCACCGGCGGGTGGTATACCGAGACCGGAGACGCGACGTTCGCAGCCCCCGGCGACGTCATCTCCACGTCCTGATTCTGTTGCGTCGCGATCCCCGCGCTCTCGGACACGTTGGACTGGCTTTCCGCATCGGGGTCGGCGTCTTCGGCGTCGGCGTCCGGTTCGTTGTCGTTCACCCCGTCGTCTGCGTCTCGGAGCGTATCGTCCATCTCATTGTCGGAGCTGCCGTCTTGGGAGCCTATTGCCGCGGGAATGTGTTGGTCAAATGCTGCTGGAAGAAATCATGGGAGGTGGGGGGGAGGTCCTTACCGGCAAGATCGCGATCGTCGTCATCTTCTGCGAGGGAGGCCATTTTGCTACTGGAAGCCGGAGATTATAGCTATACGTGAAGAAAAGAGAGTGAGCGGCAGCGCGAGTGTGTATTTGCCAGTAGTATAGGATGTATGCACGGCTGGGGTTGCTAGAACCCTTGTCGGGGCGTAGGGTGGGGGCTTCAATAAGAGGTCAATGAATCGGGGTTATTGGAGTCGCATGCCATGCGCGCATTGTACTGTTCTAGTTTCGGTGAATGTTGCAGGTATATAATGGTCTTCAAGAGCACATTTCTCGGTATTATAGATCGAATTGTATCAGCACCTCCATTGACGCCCCCAAATATAAAGTGCTGCGATATAGGCTGAAGATTGCGATCGGTTGGTGATGGCTCATGGCTGTACCTTTCCCCCCGGGGCGAGCATGGCTGACCGCCTAGTTGGTGCCTGAGTATGGAGGCTGCGAAGGCGTGCCGAATACGGTTAGCGGAATCTTTCCCCGGATTAACACTTTTCGACAGGGTATACTTCGACGATGGATCCATGATGAAAGTTGTGGTTGTTTGCTGGCAGCAGCTTCTTTATGTCCTGCTTATCTCTGTGGAGTTAGGGGGATGAGACATTTGTCTGAGAAAATTGCTGTGGCCCGACTTGCAAAGCAATGCCATGTGGCACGCTTTTATGCCTCCATACACCCAAGGCCTAGATCTTTGTTGGGGCTATCTGTTTGCCGGCATTGTTGTTTCTACAAACGAACAACGATCTAGCTATCCTTTTGGTGTGACTGGCTAACCAGGGCTGCAGTTTGTCTAAATCGATTAGTCAGAGCTTAAGAGCTGTTCAGTCAATGCTTTGTGTGAAAGACAAACAAACTGCTTGGGAAATATGTAAATTATGCCTAGGTGTGGTGATTACAACCACCTTAAAGTGAAAATTGCTCCCCATATAAGAAAAGAAAGTGAAGGAAATCATAGAGCTGTAGGGCAAAGACTATTTGGATTCCATTAGTGTGAATCAGGCTAGACTCTTTTACTGAACAAGTTACTGAGAAACTGCACCTCTGGAAGCCAGAATCATTTTCTTGCTTGCTTCTGGCTTTACAGTGAACGGAAATTCTTCAGTTAAGATTGCACCGGCTCAAATTGAGGGCAGCTTAGCTTTTTCTCTTAGGCTTGCACACGAACTACATGGGTCAGAAGTCCTTGTTCTCTCCCTAGAACGCAATTGTTTTGGTTGTTAAGAACTACGCAACACACACCATAAAACTGTTTCCTTGCTATTCTGGAAAAGTACACTATCAGTCATTTCTCTCACTACAGAATCACTTCCTTGACAAAGCCCAGAACTATTCCCAGCAGAACACAGACTTATGATCTTGAACCTGCCAACCAAGCCAACCTATTACCCTCAGATTGTCCGGAGGCCTAACACCCAATTGCTAGCACCCTCTTTGTTACCACCCTCAACAGAGCCAGTCGACACGAGTCTTCCCTAAGTCATCCCCTCTTTCGACAAACAACCCACAAAATGAAGCACAAGAAACAGAAACGAGGGCTTTTCTTGCACACAAGCAAGCTCCCCGAGCCGACAGAGGTTCCTTCAGAAAAGAAGAACCATGCCTGTGCCGAGATCAGAAACTATCTCTTCCCTTCCAGACCCGAAAACTCGGAGACATGGCTGAACCGCCCAGAGCTGCCTTCTTCAGCGGAGATCATGGGCATCGCGGAGGAGGAAGACGACGCGAACTTCGTGGACCTCGCCCCAAACAACATCTTCGGTCCGTGGGAGTCGGAGCACGCGTATCTCAAAGCCCACTATGAGCTGCTGCGAGAGGATGCCGTTGCTCCGCTGCGGGATGCCGTAGCACATGTGCGCGAACATCCGGGCATGATGGAGAACAAAGTCGCATCGATCTACGAGAAGGTATGTCTGATCCCGTGAGCCAGCGCTGCGTGTCTGGGTTTCTGGAGCCTGGCTTACGTCTACGACCGTTCAGGTTTACATTATCGGCGTCACTTGCTCCCCGAAGGGACTGGGATTTCGGATTCAGTTCTCAACACATCGAGCCGGGAAGAATATCGCTTGGGAGTACTCAAAGCGTCTGATCACTGGATCCCTTCTCGCGCTCTCCCCCGCAGACGATGTCTTTCGGACGCAATGTGTCGTCGCTGTGGTGGCGAGCAGGGCGCTGGAGAGTGTGAAGATGAAGCCTCCGCAGATAGACATCTTCTTCGCGAAGCCTGAGGATATCGAGTTCGACCCCCAGAAAGAGTGGCTTATGGTCGAGGCAAAGGATGGGTACTTTGAGTCGGTTAGACACACGATGACAGCTTTGCAGAAGATTGACCAGGAAAGGTAAGTAACCTTGTATTCTTTCGTCTCATGTCCGGTATTTAACTATGATATGCAGTTTCCCTCTATCTAACCACATATGCCGACTTGACCCTCAGATCGAGCCACCCGAATATGTGAAATGCAGCCCTCGCGTTGATCTCCAGGCAATTCTCGCGAACTGCGAGGAAGACAGTCGAATTGACCTGCTTGCAGGATGGCCATCGGTGCCAATCGGGGATCGTGATGCAACCCAATGGGAAGCCCTCCATAACATGCTGACCAAACGACTGTCCATTGTCCAAGGTCCCCCGGGGACTGGCAAAACATATGTGTCGGTTCTTGCGTTGAAGATCTTACTCTCCAACATGAAACCCAATGAGCCGCCTATAATCCTTGCCTCTCAGACAAATCATGCCTTAGATCAGCTGCTCAGGCTGGTCTCGCTGTTTGAGGAGAAGTATATCCGTCTGGGCGCGCGCAGCTCGGATCCCGGCGTTAAACTGCGCACTCTCTTCGCTATTCGAGCAAATGAGATGGCTGTAGTCAGTGGCGGTGTCGGGACAGCAGCCAATCTCGACTACAGAAGGCTTACCAAAGAGATAGCCGAGCTCTTAGAGCCATTCGGGGCCGAACGCGCGGGTGTGCCGCTATCGTCGGAGTTCTTCGTCCAGTACGGCGTGCTTACTGAGACCCAGCTAAGCTCGCTAACAAAGGGATCAGAGGACTGGATTAGTTCGGACAAAGAAGGCAACATCGATCCTCTAGTCACTTGGCTAGGGGAAGAAGCAGTGCCTTTCCAGGTGAAATATGCAGAGGACAATTTCGGGTTCGAAGAAGATGAGATTGACCTCGAATACGAACAGTTGAAGGAGCTTGAAGCGGAGCAAGGGCTCGAAGATGACGGTTTTGAGTACCTGAAAGGCCGCTTTCTCTACATTCTTGACAGTATGTGTGGGCGGAGCCATTCTTACCCCAGTGCGTTACCATCGAACCATACCAAGTTCGCGGATTTGTGGAAGGTCAAGCCAGAAGCACGAGGACACATATACGACTCAATGCGGCAGCTGCTCAAAGATAAAATCACCAAACGGCTCCGTGAGCTCGCTTCAAAGTACCAGAAGAATTGCAAGTGGATACAAGCTGGTCGGTGGGAGCTAGATCATGCAATCCTTCGAAGCGCAAAAGTCATCGGCATGACTGCTACCGGCTTGAGCAAGTACAGGGGTCTCGTTTCGAGTCTCAAACCCAGGATCGTGCTGATTGAGGAGGCTGCTGAAGCAATTGAAGCCCCAATCGCGGCTGCATGTTTCGATTCTCTTCAGCACCTGATACTCGTCGGCGATCATCAGCAACTGCGAGGAAATTGCACTGTGCAAGACCTGGAAGGGGATCCCTTCTACCTCGATATTTCGATGTTCGAACGGCTAGTGAATAACAACATGGAGTACGTCACCTTGCGATGGCAGAGACGAATGCCCCCTGAGGTACGGCAATTGCTAGAGCCCATCTACGGCACCCTCGAGGACCATAGATCGGTGCTTCAACGCCCCAAAGTGGTTGGTATGGGGGACCGCCAGTCTTACTTCTTCACTCATAACTGGCCGGAGACTCGAGACAGCTTTGCATCAAAATTCAATGAGACCGAAGCACAGATGATCGTGGGGTTCTTTGTTTATTTGATACAGAACGGTGTGCCTGTCCACGAGATCACCATTTTGACATTCTACAATGGACAGAGAAAGCATCTGCTGAGCCTTATGAAAAGACATCCTTACCTTCAAGGCCTGTACCTGAAGGTCGTCACTGTGGATTCCTATCAAGGTGAGGAGAACGAGATTGTCATTCTCTCCATGGTCCGTAGCGGTGGTGACAATATCGGGTTCTTGTCCATCGAGAACCGTGTCTGCGTTGCCTTGTCGCGTGCCAGATGCGGATTCTATATTTTCGGAAATGCAAATTTTGCTGCGGTCAATAGCGACTTGTGGAGCCGTGTTGTGTCCATCATGAAGCCCCAGCGAGTTGGGGTGGAGCTGCCCCTGACCTGCGTGAAGCATAAAGAGAGGACGTTCATGAAAAGTGGGTTCCTCCTCCTAACTTGAGATCAATTCGTTGCTAACGGTTCTTGGTCTTCACTCAGGCCCCTCCGAGTGGGACTACATAAATGGAGGATGCTATAAAAAGTGCGGCGAGAAGCTCGACTGCGACCATTTATGCAGCCTGAAATGCCATAGCTTCCCACACTCGCGAGTTGTGTGCGAAAGCGTCTGCAACAAGAGATGGGAATGCGGACACAAGTATCGGTCAATTTGCTCGTCTCAACACTCATGTTCGTGTAAAGGTTGTCAAGTAAACCTGGAGACGAGCTACGCAGCGGCGGCGGCGGCGGAGCTGAATGTCCCGGTGGAACCGAAAGCGGATCCCCGCCCCGAAGGCATCCGCGCCTACCAAGCCTATGCTAGCGGAGGAGTCAAAGAACACGATGCGGCTCGAGTCAGTGAGATGTCGACTTCGCCGGATCCAGATATGTACACCGCGATGGAAGATCTTATGTTGATGGATGAGGAGCTAGGAGGGAGCCGCGGTAAGGACCAAGCAGGAGAGAAGGGGTTGAAGGCGACTCCCCGACGGATGTCGGTGTCACTTCTTGACCTGTACGATGATTGAGATTAGAATTCCATAGCCGATGGGATAATTACCAGCCTTGCAGGAGAGGGTCTATCTCATTGCATAGGTCTCACTTCTCTACTCCCTACACCGAGGATACGACCGAAGTCATTAGTCTTCAAGTCCATAGATTGTGAATGTGACAATAAAGGCAAAGATCAACACCACCTTAAACCAGGCTGATCCATCGATGATGTCAGAGCACATCTGCAGCAGCACGGCTATTGGCTCGTGGGGAGTATTTCGAGTATTTCTCCCGCGGCTAAACTGCGATTGACAGGCACAGTCCGGTTTCTCTGCTCTTCTCGACACTTCCAACTCTCCTTTGCCTTGATTGTTGTCGACCAGGGGCCCATGTTCTGGAACGCTCGATGCGAGCTGTCGAGTATGTACCGTCTGTACTTGGTATGTATCTGTATGTCTGTACTGTACATATCTGCCCCTCAAATCGCTGCATGCACTGGGTCAGTTCATCCTCAAGAATGATGTAGGAAAATAGGAAAATACTTCCAACGAGTAATGCGCCCCTGAGAGATCCATAATTCTTAAGGTGCTGGAGATACCCCCGGGCTACCGGGTGGGGTGGAGAAAGACGGAGATGAGACCATGGGTCGCACTCTCGACTGTTTACGGAGTAGTCTAGTTACAGTACTCAATTATTGGGGAGAGGGAACTGCTGATGCTTACTACCACAGTACTGTATCTACTAATTCATTCACCCCCTCCATCCTCCATCCTCCCTCCCTCTCTCTCTCTCTCCTCATTTCCTCCCCTTCCTCCAACATCCGACTTTATTCGTACAACACCACAAAACACCTTCCTGCATCCTTGCTGGCTGGCTGGTAACTCATCCCGCCAATCGCTGATCAAATCTCATCTTTGTTTCCACCACTTCTTTTTCCAGCCTGGAGCGCCAATGGAAGAGTCCGGAAGCGTCTAAGCAGCCCCTCGCGAGCGCCACAGACGTGACTGCACAGGCCGAGGCACTCCCTTAACACTAGCGGCCGATCGAGATGCACCTTTGGCAAGCTGTCATACAACTGCCCTGACGATAAAACCTCTTCCCCCTTGAACCTCGCCACTGACACTATTCTGCGTTCATTGCGCTGTATTTGCATCATCATCAACAACCTCAGTATTCCAGTATCCATCCATCCTCAAATCTCATTATCGTCATCATCCCTATCATTGTCGTTTCCATCCGTACAGTACTACTGCAGTACACATACTACATACCCCGATCGGATCTACCAAACCCACGGTCATGGCCGAGTTCATTCGCTCGCAGATCCTGGGAACCACCTTCGAAACCACAAACAGGCAAGAATCCCCGCCGGTGTTTTTCTAGAAACCTGGTAGTAGTACCTAGTAGTTGGACGAACCTCCCCCCCCGCAAAGCTAAACTTTTGATTTCTTTAGATATGCGGACCTTCAACCGGTCGGACTTGGGGCCTTTGGGCTCGTCTGGTATTGGCTTCCCTTTTCCTAAACATTCCTATAGTATCCTTCTGGTAAGAAGAAAACGAATGGGGCACATAGGCTGACCCAAAAATAAACCTCGCAGCTCCGCAAACGATCTCATCGCCCGCCAACCAGTGGCCATCAAGAAGATGATGAAGCCCTTCTCGAACCCCACGATCGCTAAGCGTACGTATCGGGAAGTCAAGCTGCTCAAGCATTTACGTCATGAAAATGTATGCTGGTGTTCCGTACCTGTTAAGTCCCCCTTCTTTGCTTCCGCATGCTAACGTGCCACACAAGCTCATTGGCCTGAGTGATATCTTCATCTCCCCGTCCGAGGATGTGTAAGTGGGACCCCAAAAACTCACATCACCACGTGGCATCAGATCAGAGTGGAGATACTGACAGGGACAATCAGGTACCTTGTCACAGAGCTTCTGGGGACCGATCTAAATCGACTCCTCACTTCCAAGCCCCTCGATGGCAAGTTTGTACAGTACTTCACGTATCAGCTTCTGGTAAACATCCCCGGATTGTGCTGCATCTTACTCATGCTAATAAGAACTAGCGGGGGTTAAAATACATTCATTCGGCCGGAGTCATCCACCGGGATCTCAAGCCCAGTAATCTCCTGATTAACGAGAACTGCGACTTGAAGATCTGTGACTTCGGTCTAGCTCGAGTGCAAGAACCCCAGATGACGGGCTATGTGTCCACAAGATACTACAGAGCACCGGAGATTATGTTGACTTGGCAGAGATACGGCAAGCAGGTCGACATCTGGAGTGCAGGCTGCATTGTTGCTGAGATGCTGCGTGGAAAGCCCTTATTCCCTGGCAAGGACCACATCAACCAGTTCTTCCTGATCACGGAAGCGTTGGGAAGCCCACCGGATGAAGTGATCCAGAGGATCAGCACGAAGACAGTAAGCTAGTCTACTGATCAAGGTTTGGCTCAAGCTCTAACATCCGCCAGACTTTGCAGATCGTCCAGTCACTGGGCAAACGCAAACCTCCTGTGTGGGCATCCCTGTTTCCCGGAGCCGATGCGCAAGGTGAGTACACTAGTAGATAAATTCAGGGGACCTGAGATCTAATGAGGTGTGGATAGCCGTTGATTTGCTCTCCAAAATGCTCGTGATCGATCCCGACAAACGCATATCCGCCGAAGAAGCTTTAGAACATCCATACCTAGCTGTTTATCACGACCCTAACGATGAACCGGTCGCAGAGACGATGTTTGACTGGTCATTCCAGGAGGCCGTCCATTCCATCGATGAGTGGAAGATCATGATGTATGCTCAAAGGTTATATGCGGCGTACCTTAGGACCGACTGACATGAACCATAGATACTCCGAGGTGGTTGATTTTCACGACCTTGGTCCAACGGGACAGCCCACTGTTGACCCAGCCACATCTGTTGATCTGGCATTCGGGATTGATGGTGCAGCTGGTCTAGGCCCCCAGCCAGTTGATGGCATATACCAGACTGCTGTCGACAATATCGACCAAGACATCCTGCAATACCTGCAGATTTAGCCCATGCCAGTCATTGGTTCATTGGAATGAAAGCGAAGAGCAAGGGAAAGTAGGTACAGGTAGTATCTATCACAGTATTAAGTGTGCAGATATTCCTGGAGCAGGTGACATCATGACGCACATGTTCCTTCCAAAATTACTCACCTCCGATTGTAAGGAGGTCAACTAACCCCGCCCCTTGCCCCATTTGCTTTTCGATCACATGAACCTCGAACCACATTTACCTACCTATTACAAGAGCCATAAACCCATCGCTGCCCCATTAGTCAAGGCTGCTCGAACACTCGGCATAGCCACGGCGAGAAATACCTACATTGCTGCACCCTCCGACGTGCGCTACCTTCCTTCCAGCATCTATCCACCCCCCTCGAATCCACCGCAGCGTTGCATACGCAAAACACCCTTCAACTCCATAAGCTCCCCCCACATCCCCTATCTTCGACAATCCCCGGGTATACAACCCAGACTCTGAAATGAAGGAAATGCTTGCAATCTGGTCAACCATAATCAGCTTCCTCTGCCATATCACCTACGCGTTCCCATCTCTCAAAGGATCCACAATCAATTCGACCACTGCCTGGCAGATCTCACTATATCAAAACAAACGATGCACCGGCCAGACCACATACTTCTCTGGAAACACCAGTCTGCCATGTCACGATGCTATTCTCAACGGCGGTGCATTGGGATACATCGTGCAAATCGCCAATGGCTCCAACTGTTCGGTTGTGTTTTCGAGCGATACCCAGTGCAAGCAGACCAATAGCACCACCGTCCATCTCAATTCGACGGCGTCGACGTGCCAAGTTATGAGGATTCAAAATCAAGACATGCAAATCCGGCGGTTTTCTGTCAATTGTGGGGGTAATCGGACAAGGTTTCGTTTTCATGACCGTGTATGAAGTTTCTTGATGCAGCGTTGCGCCGTCGTTCTTTGTAGCTATTTTTAATGCAGTGGGAATGAGAGAATATCTTTCTACATGGACGCTGATGCTTGAGACATTTCAAACCATTGTGTTTCTATGCAATATTCCACGGTTTATGGCTTACCAGGTTAGATACACGGTATCCAATACTGAGCATATGCATGCGAGATCAAAAGCCGCGACCGAACATTCTCTGATTTACACCTATTACAGACGCTCAGGACACCGTCCCACTATTATCCGCGCATGAAAACACTCCATCCACGCTTCCATCTCTATACGCCTCCTGAATCTGTATCACAACACCATATGTTCCCCCGGTCATCATGAACAGTCCCAATAGCACCAATCCAACATGGACTGCAACCAACACCACCCTCGTCCACCGCTTGTACCACGATTGCTCCTGCTTCTCGCCCCGATCCGCTCGACCATGATAAACATTCACATACAACCAACAGATCCCGGGCAAACTGATTGCCAACGGCGCGAACCCCAACGCTCCGACCAATGCCAACACATACGTGAACACCGGGATGGCACTAGCCAGCACCCACGCTATGGCCGCCATGCCCACGACACACGCTAACCACGTACCCCAGTGCACAGGAGTGTTCGCCTGGAGATGCCGTCTCCGCTGCGGAGAGCCGCGTAGCACCCGGACAAAGAGATACTTGGCCGCGACGTGGACGTACAGCGCCCCGCTGACCAGCAAACCCGGAAGAGCGATGCCATACGCCACCCGCTTGAGGACGGGACCCGCGCTGCCCAGCGCCGGCGAGGCGACCCATTTCCCGCAGTAGTGATACAGCACCAGGCTGAAGGTCAGGTAGCTGGCGGTGACGAAGCTCATGCACAGAGCAACGGCTTTCCTGTAGGCCCGGGCGGTGGGCGGGCGCATCTCCGCGATGACGGGGAGGAAGGCCGAGGTCGCCGATGAGGAGACGAAGATGGTCGATGAGGCCGTTATGCCGGCGGCGAAGGTCGGGTGGCCGACTAGGTGGTAGCCCAGGTCGAAGGGGCCTTCTTGCGGGGCCGCTGACGGGCGGTCGAGGGTGGTCACTCCAATGCTTTTTTTCGGGTGTGTTAGTGATGTTGTGGCATAAATAGATGTCGGTCGGAAGACAACAGTAAAGGGAAGGACCTACACGATGATGAACACTGCGGCGAGGATACTGAAAAATCCAACCCAGGTCAACCACCCGATGTGGGAGAACTTCCGCACACTGGCGCAGAGAGCGATGATGCTGGTGGCGATCACCGAGAACCACACAGTGCACAGCGAGTGCAGCGACAGCGCGTTGAAGGCCGCCGACACCCCGATCACCCCGGAGGCTGCTGTGATCACGTAGGTCATGACGAACAAGAACCCGACCACTTCTCGGAAGATCGGACCCCCCATCAGCTGCGCCATGTCGGCAACCGTGTGGCATTGTGGGTAGCGTTCTCGGAAATCACCCAGCACGAGGGCGCCGTACGTGTTAAGACCACACCAGCCGAGCACGTTGAGGGCCCCAGGGAGGGCGCCAAGGTCGTACATGACCGAGGGAATCGAGAGGATGCCGGTCGCGAAGAGCACTGCGTGGTAGCCATTGGTTAGTGAGGGATGTTGATGGATGTTTGTTCTCGCTTAGGGGTAACGAACTCTTCAGAAAGATGGCTGATGCCCGTATCCAGCTCACGGTCCGGAAGTCCACTTGGCCTTCGCTTTGTTGAAAGACTTCTTCAAGCCCATCATTATTGGACTTAATGTGCTCGCTGTCTGCGACAGCAATGTCTTCGCCAGGCATCGCTGGTGAGATCTTAATGTCTTTGGCCTCGTTTGTCATCATCATGGTTGAATTTCAACTGATGTGAACAAGGACAAGGGGGGAACGCCCCTTCCAATGCGGGGGGTCGATCATTCTTATACTGGTATGAAGAGTGCGGGATCAAGCTGCATGAAGCTGCAGGGCTGGCATGGTTTGTCTTGCAATAATTGATCATCCTTGTCGATAGCCCTGTCCGATCCGGTAGTGATTGATGGCTTCACTCATACCTAATGGTGGACGTTGCGATAACAAACGGGTCACTATCTCCTCCGTTGGAGTAGTGTTATCAAATTGGAGTAAGTAACATCCCTGCTGTATCGATTATGCAAGGTGATTGATAGGGAATTGGGGTAGAGCTTGATATCAATGTACTGTTATAGCAGCATTGTGAATCAGTGCTGGTATGCATGTTCAAGGGGTTGAGCTGATCAAACAGTTTGGGTAAATCAGGTCTGACGCCTCTTCAGCTTTAGCTTCCGCAACAGATGGATTTCCGAAGCATGTGAGCAACGGTCGGACCGGCCCAGAATGTCTCGACAGGAACACATGTCACATCTACTTTAGTACTTACTGTACAGTACAAGCTACGAGAAAGTCATCGTTGGGTCAAGCTTTCGCCGACAATGATCAGTTTCGCGCCAATTGTCTATCAGCATCCTGCAGTGGTTGGAGTCCTCTTACCCCAACCGCGATAAGGCCCTGTGGCTTGGCAGTTGGAGCAATCTTCTGCTTCTTGCACAGATACCCCCGCCTCGAATGGATTATATTCCTCGTTTAACGTGACTGCAGGGGTAAAGAGGTGCTCTGATCAGTTGTCGTTGGACTGTGTTGCTTGCAAAAAAGGTTGTTGAAATCATTTCTCACCATGTCGGTTCTATTCACCTCCATCTCGCCGTACGTACATCACCGAACCACCATCTACCGCCACACTTCGCTTGCTAAACAGACCAAACAGTGATAACCCAGTCAAGAAGGAAGATGCGAACCAGCTTCTCCAGAGACTCGGTCTTTCCGTCAGTCCAGAGGAGGAGGACGACTTCCACACGCTCCTGGCTGCCGTGCACGACTGCGCAGAAACAGTCTCCAACATTGCGGATTACCAGCCCGTCCCCGATCTCGACCGATACCCTCGACAGAACGTTCGACGACCCTCCCCCGAAGAGCAGGTCTTCGGCCAGGCATGGGCGCATAAGTTTTTGATTAAAGGCAGCCCCGATGGAGGACTCTTGGCCGGCAAGACCATCAGTCTGAAAGACACGATTGCGGTCGCAGGCGTGCCCCAGCTGCTTGGAAGCGATATCATCCCCTCCTGGACCCCCGTCACAGACGCCACGGTGGTAACCCGAGCTCTGGCTGCGGGGGCTGATATCCATGGGACGTCGACCTGCGAGAATCATTGTCACTCGACCTCGTCGTACACGAGTGCGCAGGGGATCGTCGAGAACCCCTTTGCTGAGGGCTACTCGGCGGGTGGTAGTACCTCGGGCGGTGCGGCGCTGGTTGCAGCCGGCCTGGTTGATATCACTATCGGTGGGGACCAGGGAGGCAGTATTCGTGTGCCCTCGTCTTTCTGTGGCTGTACGTGCATTTTGATAGGTTCCTGAGCTTCTTTGTCATGTATGCTGATCTGGATAACAGGTGTGGGACTGAAACCGACATACGGCCTTGTTCCGTACACCGGCATCGCCAGCGGAGACGCGATCAACGACCACGCCGGTCCTATTGCTCGAAGCACGCTGGATGTCGCCTTTTGTCTGGACGCAATCAGCGGCTATGACGGAATCGACGACCGATGCCTAGGCAGCCCGCAGCCCGGCTCGACCACGTACGCGGCAGCGCTACAGACAGACGAAACCGGGGGGCGACTCGACGGCGTCCGCGTGGGATACCTGAAGGAAGGCTTCGAGCACGCCACCGTCGACCCCGCGGTCCAGCGGGCCGTGATGGACGCCGTTCAGAAGTTCGCGGAGCTGGGCGCGGTCGTCGAGGAAGTGTCCGTGCCGGACCACTACCACGGCCCGGCCATCTGGACCATCCAGCAGCGGATCTCGGGCTCGCTGACGCTGCTGGGCCAGGCGCACGGCCGGCGCGGCCTGCACCTGACCGAGCTGGAGCGCGCGCGGCTCCCCTGGACGCCCGAGGGCTTCCAGCGCGCGTTCCCCAGCACTAAGAACGTGATCATCAACGGCCTGTATCTCGCCTCCCAGTTCCCCGATCTCTACGGCAAGACAGTCAATATTGGTCGACGGCTGCGGGACCGCTACGAGGAGGTCTTCGGGGTGTATGATGTCGTGGTAATGCCGACGACGCCCATTGTCGCCCCTCGCCATGGCTCCCCCCGCGCCCTGCCGGTTGAGGCGCTCCGGCCTAGTATGGGCCTCACGATCAATACGGCGATCTTCGATGTCACGGGCCATCCTGCTATGTCGATTCCAGTGGGTCGTGCGGCTGCTAGGGATAACGCTGAGGTTCAATTGCCGGTGGGGATGCAGATTGTCGGCGGGCTGTGGCAGGAGGCTAAGGTGCTTCGTGTGGGGCATGCCTGGGAGCAGCATTTCGATTGGAAGAGTTAAGGGGAGGAGAGGTGATGTTGATACATTCTCGAAAAGGAAAGATAAAATCCAAGTACATATTCATCAAGTCATCATTGGACATACATTTCATGACCTCAATTCATCGTATTACTGCCGTCCACCACGAGTGGGAAACCAGTTCATTAATCATTATTGGGCGTAGCTTGTAGCTTTCATGGCCTTAGTTGATAATATACCCTCCATCCACCACCAGAGCATGTCCCTGAACGAAGGACGCAAAGGTCGAGCAGAGGAAGAGCACTGCATCAGCCACCTCCTCGGGCTTGCCCATCCGCTTCATGGGCGCGATGTCCACCGCAGGCCGGAGTCGTTCACGGACTTCCTCGCTGTACGTGGTCATGGGAGTCTCAATCACGCCCGGACACACGCAGTTGACCCGGATCCCCTCCCGCGCATAGTCAATGGCGTCGGAACGGGTCATCGCGATGATGGCAGCTTTGGAGGCACAGTACGCCGCTGCAAGCACCCAAGGTATATTGATTAGCGTTCGCTGTACGTACCCACGATTTTCTTCAAAGAGAGGGAAGACTTACGCGCCCCCGGCCGTCCCACGATCCCCAGCTGACTCGCGATATTGACCACCGCCCCGCGCGGGCCCTCGCACCCCGCCAGATCCTCGCTGGGCAGGGGATCCTGCCGAACCATCTGTCTGAGCTCCGCGCGCGAACACAGCCACGAGCCGCGGTAGTTGATGTTGGTGATGCGGTCGAAGACCTCGGTCGAGGTCTCGGTCGAGCGCAGCGCGTCGCCCAGCACCCCGGCGCAGTTGACCGCGTAGTCGAGGCGGCCGAACTCCGACACCACGGCGGCGATGAACGAGTCCACGAACCCCTCGTCGGCGATGTCGCCCGCTCTGTGGAGGAGGCGGACGTGCGGGGATGTGGCTAGGATGGCATCTCTGGTGTCGTTCAGCGAGCTCGGGTTCAGGTCCGTGATGGCGATGCGGTCGCAGCCCGCGGCGGCGAAGCTCTTGGCGACTGCTGCGCCGATGCCTGTGGGGGTTTGAGGGGTTAGTTGGGGAGTTGGGATGGAGGGGGGTGGGATTGAGTCTGTACCGGTTCCGCCGGCTCCGGTGATGACGGCGACTCCTGGGAAGGTATATGTTCGCGTCATGGTGGATTGCAGTGATTAGCGACGGCGCAGTTCAGAGAGTGTGGGAGGGGTGAGGGGTGAGCAACAATATGCTAGGCAGCGATTTGTTTATGGTCCCCTCGTCCCCTCGATATCACCCTGACATCATCTTTATAGATGGTACTCCGTACTGGTAGATCGAATGGGAGGGCAGTTGGAGTCTTCTTCCCTGTCGAGTCTTATCGCCGACTGCGCGGTGGAGACGAAAGTGGCGTTGGGGGAAGCAGCGCGCGGCGGCGGGTTCGGCAATCGTTGGAGTCGGTCGCTTTGCCTCTTGTGGTTGGATTTTCTCCTCTTTTTGCGATTCTCTCACTCCTTCCCCTCCATCTTTTTCGCTGCCCGCCCTGCCTGCTGCCTCGTGCTTCTCCAATTTACCCTTTGCCAATTGGAGAGCTTAGCTTCTGGTTATCTCATACTCCGTACACCTCACATCCAATTTGCGCCTCCAAATGTCTTGATGCAGTCTCAGCCTCCCTCACAGCCTGTCCGGGGCAACCGTCGCTCGTCTGCTGCTGCCAAATCTCGGGTCTGCGTCCATTGTGGTCGCAGCTTCCGCCGTACCGAGCATTTGGAGCGCCACGTTCGCACTCGTATGTCGCTGCTTCGTGCTCTTCCCCCCCTGCCTGCCTCAATGGCAATTGCGATTGCAATTGCGACAATGCGACATATCTTAGCGTCAGATGTTGCATAATGGCTAACCCCAATCCTATCCGCTTGCAGATACCAAAGAAAAACCGTATATCTGCTTTTGTGGGGCGGCCTTCACTCGCCGGGATTTGCTCAAACGACACACCAACATTGCGCATCCTGGCAATGGCTTGGTATCGCCCAATTCACAGCCTGAGACGGAGAGTATAGAACCACAACCTCACCCGCGACCATCCGAGCCCGCGCCAGTACCCCCAGCACCCCCAGCACCCCCAGCACCAGTTTCAGTTCCAGTTCCAGCTGCAGCTGCAGCTGCAGCACCGCCAGGGTTCATCGTCCCGCCGCCGACATCGCGCCCGGACGCACCTCTCTCAGTCCCGCCAGATGTGGAACAATGGACCGGACCTCCACCACCGCCGCCACCACAACAGCAACCACCACCACCACGGGAGTCATATATCACGCCAGATCGAGCGCCCGTGCTTGAGCCGGTGAGTCACGCGCCTCCAAGTATACCGCCGCACAGCGGCGTGCTTGGTCACGATGCGGAGGTTCTCGAGGCGGCTCAGCTCTTGCTTCCTGGGAATTACCGACACACTCCAGCTCCAGGTAAGCATTCGCCGTCCAGAGAAACAGCTTTATGGAGCCTGATATTAATCGAGAACTAGCCCAACCTATGCCATACCTTCCGGAAGAATTGAACCACTTCCAAGACTTCACCCATTTCCTCGACTCCATTGGACTGCCATCCGAATGGGTCCCTGCTTTTGGAGAAGTGCCTCAAATGCACAATGCAGTGCCAGCAACTGCTGTTCCAGACATTGACCGAAACCATACAATTCAACAAGATGCGCCGCGTCGGAGTATTCCGGAGAGGTCCTCTCGGGGAGATTCGCCCTTCCGATCATGGCTTCCATCGGTGCCACCCGAAGATCAGAGCCTTGGCTCGGTTCACGATTATGGTATGTCATCCATTCGAGGGCAGGTACGCGCTGTGTCACTGACGTGACTTCTCAGAGCCACCGCAGAATGCCAGGAGCAGTTCCTCGTTGAAGGTAACAGAGGAGCAGAGACGGCGCTTGGCTGCTGCGCTGGAGGAGTTTCGCTACCTGATACCAGACTTCGTCTTGCCATCACGCCATACACTGACCAGATATCTGACGTCGTTCTTTGACGGCTTCCACACACATCTACCTTTCATGCATGCTCCGACGTTCCGGATTAATGACCGTGCGCCGGAGCTCGTGCTTGCTTTCATGACTCTCGGCGCCCAGTACCGGTTCGAACACCGCAATGCGGAACGGCTCTTTCATGCCTCCAAGGAGATTGTGCTCTGCAGGCTCTCGAAAGAGCCGCATGGAATGCCATATAACACTATTGTTCAGATCCCTCTGGACCACATTCGCGATCCTGCACTGCCGAGCCAGGCATCCCCTCTCCCACCTGCCGAGTTTGCTACGGGAATGAGCGCGTGGAGGCAACTCGAAACCATCCGCACTTTGCTAGCCCTCATGGGGTACTCCACATGGGAGAAGGCAGAGCTCGTTCAGGAGGCTTTTGGACTGCAGAATCTGCTTGTTCGATGTCTTCGGGAATTTGGTATGGCGGAGAACATCATCGCTGCTCCAAGACACGGCCCTTTGCAATGGCACGAGTGGGCTGAGGAGGAATCCATCCGACGCACTCGCTTTATCTCCTTCTGCTTTGTCCATATCCATAGCATAGCCTATAACATCTACCCGGTACTGCGCAGCAGTGAGGTTCACTTGCGCCTTCCGTGTTCTACCAAAGAATGGAACGCAGCGACGGCTCACGAATGGGAAGCTGCGCAGAAGGAAGTTGGCTCCCAGCAGCTGTTCTTCCAGGACGCACTTGCCTTGTTGCTGCAACCCGCACGACATCCAGTGCCTCTGGAGCCGATTCCCGCGCCCCTCGGCAACTACATCCTTCTTCACGGTCTTCTCCAACGCATACATCTCGTGAGCGAGCTCTCCATACCAAATGGTGACCATTCATTTTCTCTCCCAACAGAGGAATTGAACAAACTTGAGTACGTTCAGGATCTGTATTGTAGATGTCATGGAAGGGCCTGAAAGCTCAGTTCAAGTTTACTGACCGCGAATCTCGTCACAGGAGAGCTCTACGAACCTGGACATCAGTGTGGCAACAAGCACCCGAATCGAGCCTCGACCCTCATAACGAGAACGGTCCCATTCCCTTCACATCCAGCTCATTTCTAGGTCTAGCGTACGTCCGCTTGTCGCTGAACCTAGGAGCTTATCGTCAGCTCGAAACGCGAGATCCATATCGTATAGCTGCTGCGCTACATCGGTCGCCTCGCCCTAGTCGAAGCTATCAATTGACACCTGCGCTCATCTATGCGGCACACGCCTTGAGCGTGCCAGTACGACTGGGCATTGACCACGTGGCCCGCAGTCAAGCTTTCTTCTGGAGCGTTCGTCATTCAATCGCTAGTCTCGAATGCGCGGTCTTGCTCAGCAAATGGCTGCTGTCGCTGGCGGAAACTGGCGGCACGCAAAGTCTAAGCGGTACGAGCCCAATTATGACCCAGGATTACCTTCTACATCATGTATACTGACATCCAACGCAAATAGGTAACGAGAGTCGCATACTGCATTGGACACGCTGCATTGTCCAAGAGGCTTATGATTCCCTGGACCTAGATAAAGACGAGACTTTTCCGGGTCTTGACCCTACCAGTCTTGGCTTGGCAGTCATACAGTTGTGGGCTCGTCTGTTTCGGAAGAATACACAGTGGCCCTTCATCAATGTGATGGGCGAGAGCTTGGAAAAATACTTGGATCTGATTCGACCGGAATAATAGCTTCCATACGGTTTTGGAACGGATTCGGAGATCAATACTATCCCCAACAGAATTAAGCGCGAGCGCAGTTTCCAGAGATAGCATTGGCACCGGAACCAGTCTTGCCTGTTCACATGAAGAATGGTGTTTCTCGGTACACAAGCTGTGCACCCTACCGCATGAAAACCCTTCATTTGCCGGCAACTTCATTATAAGACTAGTTCTAAAAATACTCCCCAGTACCGGAAGTATCGGTATGCATATCCTGACTCCTCTGACAGGATGAATGGCTTGCCCAGGGCTTGACTGCCCGATGATCTCATACAGCTGCACAGAACCGGCCAGAGGCAAATTATTACATCGGTAATGAAGTCATGTCAACGAAAGCTTCCCTTCTTCCAGAGAAGTACTAATTCCTCCAGGCATAGATCACCTCTGCGCCGGAGCTACTCGGAACCAATAGACAGAAGACGATTCCGGACCTAGGCAGCAACAGTGCTTGGTCTTGGTCTTAACTTTAATTCACAAAAGTCGGAATGCTAATAATTAAGAAATAAGATTACAGGAATAGGCCACAGATATTGCCGTTCCACCCAATTACTATCCAAACTTCCTCGTTCTCCGACCGTCGCCTGAATCCGATATATCGGTTATCCCTGGGGATAGCATTGACATAGGCGAGATTGATCGAATGTAGTACCTTTTACTGGCTTAGAAGAGAGATCTCTTCGCCCAGCTGGGAGAAGGAGTCGCTGAAGCGGAAAGCGAAGCCGAGCTCGCGGCCGCAGCACTGGCGGACACATTGGGAGCCAGGGTGGCGCCGAGGGGACCGATGAACAAGGTCTGACCGCAGGGTGCGGCAGGAGCTGAGACACAGCTGCCGAGGTAGCGGCCGAGCTTGCCCTTCTGGCTACCAGAGGACAGCACATAGGCCGGGCTGTAGGCAGGGACCAGACCGGAGCTGTTGGCCGGGAAGAGGATGTCCTCCTGGTTGCTGGCCAGGTAGTAGGCGTGCGCCGTGTGCTCGGCCGCCAGACGAGCCCACAGGAAGGATACCTCAGGAGCCTGAGTGTAGCCGGCCAGGGCGATGTAGGCGCCGGCAACGGTTGACTCGAGGGTCAAGGCATTTTCGACAAAGCTCTCGGCGCTACTGGCATTGGGGAAGGTGAAGCTGCAGTTGGGAGCCGTGAAGCCGGAAATTCTAGACCCGAGCTGCTGGGCGGCGCGTGTCCCCAGGCGGTTCAGGCGCTGAATCCCCTGGAAGTTGGGGTAGTACTCGGCATCGGAGTCGTTGGTTGCGCTCTGCAGGAAGGTCTGGTTGAGCGGGACCTGGTTATAGTAGCGGTCCAGGAAGTACGAGAGCGCCCAGCCGTACTCGACGACCTGGGCATCCGAGGAAGAAGGCGAGCAGCTCGAATTGCTCTGCGCCAGAGCTACTCCGGCGAGGAGCAGCTGGCCGATAGTCGCGATGAAGCGCATGGTTCGAGGGGTATATACTTTGGGGGTTGAAGGCGTCTTTTCTTGCCGGTCTGTTATGAGCTCGAGCAGTGTTGGAGCGAAGGGTGAGTGTCTTGTCGAAAAAGAGAGCCCCCGTGAGATATACTTATATGTGGTCGGTGGGCAACTGCGTAGTTCCTCCAGCGAAACAAGGTTTCCAGCACCGTCCGTCGCAGTCTAGAATGTCGTCAAAGCCCGCAGGCAGATGCAACGATATGATGATGGGTGTGGAACCCTCAGCCTCCGAGCATGCACGACGCGCGGTCATCCAAGCATCGAGGCGGAATTCGCTTCCCTCCACTGGATTTGCATCATGACATTTCCCGTTTCCCCGCCGCCGGGCAACCCCGAACGGGGGGTAGAGGTTTGGGAGGGGTGGGTATCTCAACATCATCTGGCCTGGCCATGGAGCTGGTGATAGCGGGGGGGGGGGGAGCGGTGGCGACAATCCCAACCAGCACCCGTGCTCTAGCGAACTGGTGTTCTTCCAGGGTTCAACAGGAGGTTGTCAAAGTCTGTCTGCTACCTATGGTTGGGTGTGAGGTCATAGAAAGAACATCTATCGCATTGACAGTCATAAATGAAAAGATTTTTACCGGACCCTAACGGAAGTAGGAACCATGCGGGGAGATATTCTGCTGTCAGAATGGGAGTTTTGCACGGTGGATGCTGGATGGTGATATCATCCGTCCGGAACGGATGGATAAGGTCGAAGTCGAGAGCGTAATTGCATGCCGGGTATGCTGTGCAGTACAGTATTCTAGGCTGAGAGATTGTTTGACGGGGCTGTGCTTTGTCCTCACTCTACTCTTATGATGTGATTGGTAGTTACTGCGTTAAGTGAGGGTGGTAGAACAGCAGCGTTGATGGGGGGGATCTGCAGCTACTGTCAGTCTGCGTGATCGTCCACCTCCATATTCTAGTTTGCTTCCGGATCGTCCGGGGGGGGATTTTAGCTCCGCGTTGTGGACCTTAAGGTGTCTGCGCTAGTCTGATTCGGGTTAGAATGATATTCTTCGGGGTTATCCTGGGGTCACGTGTTTGATGGGAGGCTGATGTCATTTTCTCAGCTATGAGATTGAGCTACCCTTACTGGAGTCCTTCAGAAAGGCATACTATGTATGATTGTCTGAAGACGTAGGTCTTATACAAGACCGAGGAAAGGGCTACAGATCACACTAGCTAGACAAATCATCCGAAGGTATATCAGAGCGTTAAGGTACTGTATTATAGAAGCTGAAGCTTATGTGGATGGACGAGGGGCATACCCCTTTTTCTGAAATTCTTCCCAACTCGGGCAAACGAGTTCGCACGGGATCTTGGATGTACTGCCCAGTGTACGTACAAGTAAGCAAGCCTGCTGCTAGGACTCTTTTGTTTCTCACTGGATTTTCTTTTCTTTTTTACCTTTTTTTTTTTTTTTTTTTTTTTGCAGATCGAAAGACACGGGAAGGACACGGCTCTTCAAGACAAATGCACTGGACGTCATATATCCCGGAAGGTTGTGTGGCAGGCGAGTCTCTTAATCTTCGGAAGCGATCTGATGCTGCGTAAGGGGATCGACCACACATGTGAAGGAAGCGTAGGTTGGGAGGGGCTGACAGTTCACTTACTGTCAGCATTACTTGTTCAGGCTGGAGTGGACGGGGTATTACTTAGGGGCCCCCATTTATGTGAATAGGGCACAGCTGTGTATTCAATTCAAATTGTTTAATACCCTCATGGTGTTATGCACCCGCAATTATTTCATTTTGACAAGTATATTCTGGTTCTTCAGATGTCGTTCACATGGCCTTTCTCTACCTCTTGGGCGGAATCTGGGGCTGGAATAGGGCGAGCACCTCACAGGTGTATTTTTCTATAAGATGAACTTTTGTGGGAGAGGGATGGTAGGTACAGTACAAACCTGCGTACATCTCTCTGCCATCGATATTCTTTTTCTACTATGAAGAATAAAGAGACTTTGGTGAAGGTAATATGGAAATGGTAGAATGGATTTGTCTTTCGTGGAGATGTGGGGAGCAATCCAATAACTCCAATATGATCGCACTAGGCATTATACTGCTGTGAAAGTGGTGATTCTATGCTTGCTCCAAATGAATGATGGCACTCGTAGCAAGTTCAAAGCATACTGATGCTGTCGCACACAGAAGTATTGTTGTTACTTACAACAAGATGAACACTTGGAAAAACCTGGACCAAGACCTCAAGCCACTTCATTAAAGTCATCAAACGGGAAATAATATCAAATACTAATACAATCTTCCGAAGTCTCAGCCGCTTTAAGCATTCTGGTTTTTATATCATAAGCTACTTTTTTTACAGCTTTATAATTATTGTTTAGAACCTAATCTAAAAGATCTACTTCTAAAATATTTTTTATTTTTTTAGTTGCGATATCAGCTTCTTTTTAGTAAATATTTAGGTTAAGGGTTTTCTGAATAACCTTCTTTAAATAGCCTACTGGAGTAATAAAGCAAGTACTTTAAATATACTCTGTACTGGTGGCCGGCGTAATTATTAACTAGTTCTTGATTATACAGATAAGTTCTGTTTACAGTAAAATTAAGTCTTTCTCCCAGAGTGTACCTGTATTTTAAAATAGCTGTTGGCGGAGGATGATAGACTAATTAAAAATAGTATTATAATAATTTTTATTAAGTTTTTTGGTTAGTACAGTATAGAGGAAATGGACCAGCCTTTTCTGCTAAATTTCTTAAAGCAATGCTTATTTAGGTGTAGATAAAAAGTTATAATTTGGAAAAAGAGTAAGCTCAGGCTGTTTCAGCATCTCCAATTTGGGATTACTATAGTTCTGGAAGTGTGTGGGTATTCCCGTAACAAGACTAAAAAAAAAATTGTATAATACTGCTAATTAATCAGTCTAATTATCTTGTTTGTCTCCAACATAAGGATGTTGTTGGGTTGAAGGTCGGGGTAACACATAACAGGTTGATTTAAAGTTGAGTTGTCAAAAAACCCTAAGCAGGGCACTATTTAAAGATAGTTGGTAAGGTCCGTGATGTGACTAATAGGTGATATATGCTTAAAATAATAGATCTTCTGATAGAGTTGCTTATACGGTAAGCAAGTCTGGTATGGGCTTTAGTCTAAGCTAATTTATATTTGCCAGCTGCTTAGAAAATGTTAATTAATAACAACCCTTTTATAGTTAGTAATGTTTATAATATGCTTTTCAAAGACAATTAAACTTACAAGAATCTTTATTAATATTTAGTAAGTCCCCTTTATTATACTATCAGCTATAATAAGCTCTCGGCCCTATACAGAATGCTGTAGCATTAGGATCAGTAAGCTGTATTTTGCTTGCTAATAAAAGATTCTTGGTATAGTAAAGACTTCTAGACGCCGGAAACTGTAGTAATATTAGCTGCGTTTTCTATTTAATAATCTGCTTTATAACCTAATAGTGTTTCTTTAGTATTAATAAAAACTATTTGTTGCTGAGTAGAGTGCTATTTAGCTTTTTTATAATAATATACTCGGCCTCTATAGGATTTGCCTTTGTTGAACACCACCTGTACACCTCTGGTGTGCGGATACCATGCAGGCGGAGATAGTCTAATGTTGCCGCCTGGCTTGCTATAGTATAGTGTTTTGGGACTATGCTAGGGTACGGAAGTTGCATAAGAATACACTTTTTATTGCTGAATGTGGCCTTAAACACGCGGTTGAATCCACCTTTAAATAGCTTTGCAAAGGTTTGGAGATTGCATATTGAATGGCCAGATGCAGCAGCAATAATCTGCTGAAGTGCAGACACGTTAAACTTAAGAAATTGTTCTGAAAGATGAAGTTGTTTATTAAATCTTTAAAAGATGTTAGTTTTAGCAGAAGGTCTAGTGTCTTAAGCATATACATCCATCTCCCTAAAGTGTACCGGAAAAGATTATCAGGGAGTATACTATTTAATGTTTGCCCATATTGTGTCGAGGCGCCCGCGTGCTGTGAGGTCCCAAGCTTACAAAAGCAGAAAGGTCAAGGCCGTAGAGAGCCTAAAACCTTTCGTGTAGTAACAGAATACTTCTTCATCTTAGAACTTTAGCAGTAGGTTGAGAAGGCGATATGAGAAAGGAGCATTAGAAAGCAATATACTGTGTTTGATGAATAGACTTGCTTTAAGAGTCCGTTCCCAGGGCTCATTTAGAGGGAGGATTATATCTATGTGTGAGATATGGGGGAAAATGGGGTCAAAATAGGCAAGGGACTATTGTCACCTCGCAATGTAGCAAAACAACTTCTCGATGCGCGTGTCCAAGGTCGTACAGCAGAAGTGTAAAGAGAAATTCACGTGATGCTCCAGGAACCCTGTGATATGCTGACTAACTGACCTATTTCCTTCCTATTTAGGTATTTCTCACCCCTTCGATATAACGAAATTTGGACAGTATAACTAATCACACTGTTCTAGACATTCGTTGTATGCCAGACTTCTGCTTAATCTGTTATATCGCGAGGTGACGATAGTCGAAGCTGTTGTTCTGATACGAAGAATCTGGATGCTATGAGAAGTGGGAACACCCGTTTTGTGGTGGTGTGGTTTGGATGCGTAGCTAGCAGTCGATTCAGAATGCAGGACACTAACAGGGTCCATTCGCCTACAATTGAAGCACATTGATATCTGCTGTATTCTTATTCATCCAGCTTTTGTAAGTACATCTTCCGAGTCTATAGATCGATACTTTATACATCCACCAACTTCCGTTCATGTCAATCCAGGGTTCGTATCATCCAAGCAAGCAGACTCGCCATGCTTACCACATTCCCGGTTGCCTCAAGTCATGGCCAATGACTACCCTTCTAGCCAGCTCAAGGACCATAGTGAGATAATTCAAAATGTGATAGACTTCAAAAATTGTTACATGGCTGATCTTCGTATAGGAATTGGACTTCCAATGACTTACCTTGGAAACAAAACCACACAGATTATAGTTCTTATGTTCTAGCCATGAATCACCACGTGGAGCTCCAAGCGACTTGCAATCCTCTAAGCAAGGAGGATCGATGTATACGTTATTAGGCACTCAGCAAAACCACCACGACATACAACATCCAAGCCAACCCACTCCCCCATACACATCCCGAACCCCCCATGATCAAGAAACAGACCCAGAATAAGGATTCCTCCCCCGCCCCGCCAGCACCTCCACCACAAACTCCCGGAACCCCACCGTCCTCAGATCCGGATACAGCACCCTGGCATCCAGATACCCCAGCCCCGCCGCCGTCTCGGGCGTATTCTCCCGGCGCACGTACTTGCTGCACCGGTACTGCGCTAAGTACACGGCCGCGCGGTTCCAGAAATCAGTGGGATTTGTGGAAAACTCCGCCAGCGCTTGCTCGGCTTTGCGGAGGGTTTCCGCCTCGGATTCCTGCCTGCGGTAAGTCTGTGCCCATCCACACCAACCCACACCAACCCACACCAACCCACACCAACCCACACCAACCCACCGGGGACCACCGGGAGGAACAGAGGGGAAAGAACATACATAACCCCTGCTAACAGTCTCCCCCGAAACATCCTCCACGATCCCAAAAATCTCGTTCTCGGACAGCACCGCCGAGCACGTGTACACGGCCCGGTTGCGCGTGCGCGGGTCGGCGACGATGCGCGCCACGAAGCGGCCGATATCGCCCAGCTCGGTGAGGATGGTGGGCGCGGTGCCGTCGCCGTGGATGATGGTTGAGGGCACCGGGATGGCGTAGGAGAGGCGGCCGGAGGGGACGGGGGGCAGGGAGAGTTGGTACCAGTAGCCCACGTCGATGACGGTGTAATCCAGGTTCTGGGTGCGGAGTTCGGTGAGGATTTCTTCTTTCTGTTCGCTGGTTAGTGTGGTTCTTGGGGGTCGTGTGTACAGAGGGAGGTTCAGGTGGGTAGGCAGGCAGGCAGGTAGGTAGGTATAGACAGAGGCCAAGGGGGCCAAGGGGGACGGACGCACCTCCTCCCGCAAAAGCATCGACCCCCGCGGCGGGGCGACGGTTATCCACGAACTCGGGACGAAGCGCTGCACGCCCGCGCGTTTGGCGGCGCGCACGAGGGTCTTCTCCTGCGCGACAGTGGCTGGGCCAAGCGTGCTGATCAGGATCGTGATGCCGGCCAGCGCGGGCACGAGGGCGTCCTCCGGGAGATCGAGGTCCACGACGCGGTGGGCCAGGCCGCGCTGGACGAGGGCTTGCACGGCGGGTTTGGGCAGGGAGGTCGGGCGGATGAGGATTTCGATGTCCTGGGTGGTTGCATCGCATTGCATAAATTAGCTGTTTGAATATTTTATTTAAGGATAGGTCTGGCAGGGGGTGGGATGTATACAAATTGGTCGGCGGCGAGCATGGCTTCCAGGATGGAACCGCCTGTGTTGCCGGTGGCGCCGATCAATAGAACATTCGGTCGAGACATGTTGCTTTGTTTTGGGGATTGGGATTGGGATTGGGATTGGGATTGGCATGCGCAATGTTAATGGTGGTTGTGTATGGTGAAGGGAGACGAGCTTACCTTAAGTATACAGAAGTTGTCTCAGGGCTTGAGGTTGAGTAGTATAGTAGCTGGACTCCTATTGGCCGGTTCGTGAACAGCACCAGTCATTATGCGGCATTTATTCCCAGCCTCAGGGCTGATCTCACTCCCAGCAACCTCGAACACCTCCAGATGACTACGCCTAGTCAGACAAACGGGCTTCTGAACTCCGAGCCATTTACACTAACTACAGAAGCCACTGGTGGATATCAGGTCGACGGTAACAAGCCTACCAGAAACGTTTAAACAATGAGTTGATTTTCTATGATATATGAAACAATTCGACACATACAACAATGTAAATAGACACACGCCTAGAGATAATTATGTACCATAACTTTTATGGCCCCAGTGCAGAGGAAAGAACAATTCACAGGAAAGAACAACAGTGTATGTATGTAATGAAAATAGGAACCCCCATCTGATACACGCAACTCTATAAGACTATGTCGAGGTGTTCCCACTCTTACTTTCCCAGGCCCTCTTGGCACCCTCTAGAAGACCATCCATATTTCCACTGTTCTCGCACATGCTGCGGAAGAGACCATCCTCGCGGTTGATCAGCGTCCACGGGTGCTCGAACTCAATGACCTGACCATGGTCAAGCACCAGCACTTTGTCGTAGTCAATGATAGTTTGCAGGCGGTGGGCGATCGTAATAATCGTGCTCTCCCGGAGTTCGCGTAGGGTCTCCTGGATCTTCGAGTCGGTATTGTAGTCAATCGACGCGGTGGCTTCGTCCATCATCAGCACCTTCGGGTTCTTGAGAAGGGCACGAGCAAGGCATAGAAGCTGACGTTGACCCTGAGACAGGTTGGACCCGGACTCGGAAACCGCAGTCTCCAGGTTCAGGAAGATATTCTTGTTGTCAAGGACAGTACTGCTGGTGACACCGTTCGCGCTGGTCTCGGCAACAGTGCTACTCGTCGTAGGCGTAGCAGTGCCCGAGGTTCCTGGGCCGATCAAATGGACGCGCCGCAGAGCGGTAAAAATTTGTTCGTCAGTGAAAAGGTTGAAGGGATCAAGGTTGGTCCGGATGGTGCCCGTGAAGAGAGTAGGGTCCTGAGGAACAATAGTGATTGCTTCGCGCAAGTCGCGGAGACCAATCTTGCTGATGTCCACGTTGTCGATGATGATGCGTCCTTTCTCGGCTTCAAGACCGCGGAACAGCGCAAGGGCAAGAGAACTCTTTCCAGCACCCGTACGACCGACAATGCCCACCTTCTCGCCAGGCTGTACCGTGAACGAAACATTCCGAAGAACAGGATCCAAGTCCGACCGGTACCGCGTGGTATAGTTGGCAAATTCAACCGAGCCGCCACTGGGCCACTGAGCCGGTGGTCTGGAGTCGGCAATGACAGCATCAGCCTCTTGTTCCACATCAAGATACTCCTTGACTCGCTCCACCGAGTTCATATTCTGTTGGACCTCAGAATACAGCCGGACGAGCCAGAGGACATTGTCGGTGAACGTCACCGCATATGTCAGAGAAAGTCCAGCAGCACCGGCATCGACCTTTCCAACATTCGCGAGGACGAAGATAGCCGTAAAGAAAGAGACCAGGGCTCCAGTGACGTCAACGCGCAGGGCAAGCCAGCGGTTACTAGCCCAGAGATAGATATGGGGTCGGTTGTAGGCATTGATCCGACGATGGTTATCAACAATGAACCGCGGTCCGTCACCATAGGCACGGATGGTCACAATTCCATTCAAGGTCTCGCCAAACTGCTGATACAGCGGGCTTCTCTGTACAGATTCCAGTCTTTTCAGATCCCGAGAAGAGTTCACGTAGACAGCACCAAGAGCGACATAGATCAGCGTGATGAAGATGCCAGCGATCAAGAAGCCGGGGGTGATGACTGAGATCAGGATCACAATCATGATGACAGATGCGAGACTGTGAAGCATGCCAATTGCGACAGGAGCAACTTCCTGGTCAACAGCCTCGACATCCTTGGAGAAGCGGTTCATCAATTGGCCGAGAGGGGTCGAGTCAAAAAACTTGAACTTAGCATGAATCACTGATCTCAGGAGACGTTGATGGATGGTGAACGAAGCATGCAGAGAGCCCCAGAAAAGAACGGCTTCTCTGAGCAGGGAGATCAGGACAAAAGAAAGACCCAACAGCGCGTAAACCCCAAGGTAGTACGTGATGTTCACATCGTTGTCAGCCCCGTCATTCTTGCGCGTGCTGAATTGGGGTGCGCTGAAGACCGAGGTACGGGGGACACCGCCAGCATTGAACGAGGGCATTTTGAAATTGGCCACTGCCGCATAATCGCCAGCATCCTCCTGTCCAGCGCCCTGGGTCTGATACGAGTTCGCCCATTGTCTGATCCAGATGTTGGTAGACACCGATCCTAACTGTTGCAGACAGAAAACTAGAACAGCAACAAGCCAGTAGGACCAAGAGCCCATTGAAAGCAGATACATTTTGATCGTCGACAATTTGATGCTGCCCGTCGTTTTGGACTCACTAAGTTTGGACGGGTCATCTTTCCCGTCTGAAATCTTCGCGGTGGTGCCATTGACTGCCGAGCCATTCGCGTGGTTCTCGTCTTGTTGTTCCTCAGCATCCGAGGGTCTACGAGAAAGACGCGGAGTGCTAGACCTGGATGTCGGCCGAGACTTAAGGAGCTCATCACCCAAGGCACCCGAGGCAGCCACCTCATCCGGAGGACCCTGTGCCGCGATTTTACCGTTGTTGAGGACAAGCACATAATCGGCTTGAGGGACCGTGAGAGCGACGTTGTGCGTCACAAGAATGCAGGATCGGTTCATCATGAGAGGGCCAGTCAAGGCCTGACGGAAGATATGCTTGGCGGTGTGCGAGTCCACGGCACTCAAACAATCATCCAAGAGCAAATGACGAGCTCTGCTGTAGACAGCACGGGCGAGGGAGATACGCTGCTTTTGACCGCCTGACAAGCTGATGCCCTTTTCGCCCACGAGAGTCTGATCACCGGCATCGAGAATCTGGAGATCTCTCTCCAAAGCACATGCCTTGATCACAGCATTGTACCGGCGTTGGTCGAACGGAGATGCAAACACAATGTTATCCTTTACGGTAGCGTTCACAAGCCAGGCTTCCTGTGCGCAGTACGCAACACTCTCGATGAGACCCGTCTGCGAATCCACGGGAAGTTCCGCGCGATTCGCTGTGCCGCCAGGGAGATATACCCTTCCTTCCAGAAGTTTCATCTCACCCAACAGAGCCATAAGCAAAGAAGTCTTTCCAGACCCAGTAGCGCCGGTGATGACGTTCAACTTGCCGATCTTGAACGACACATCCATATCGATCAGGCGGAAGTTGTCCTTGGCGTCATCAGATGGGTCATCGGAATATCCAGTCTTTGAGGCACCCCAACTAAGAGTGGCCTTCTCAAGTGCGATCTTGGACGGCTGTTCAGGTGATTCCTCGTGATCAAGCAGACGATACTTCTCAGTCTCGTCCTCATTGAGATATTCATCCACACGATCGAGCGAGACTTTGGATTCCTGCACGTGTGCCACCATATCTGCTAGCTGATCCAAAGGCACACGGAGCAGAGAGAACATCGACAATGCGGGGAACGCGATTGAGGGTGTCAACTGTTTCTTTTCCACCACCGTATACAGGAAGAAAGAAGCAAATGTGATCAGAATTGGCGTGCCGTACCAAACGGTAGCTGCTGAAGACCAGATAATGTATCGGAATCGAAGAGCCTTCAATTCGGTCTTGCGCTTTTCGTTAACGATATCCTGAAAACGCTGCTCCCAGGCAAAATATTTGATGATTCGAATGTTCTGCAGAATCTCATTTGTGCTATGGATGCGAGCATCGGTTCCTTTCAGAATTTGTTTCTGAACCTTGGAGAACTGCTTCGCAATGATGAGGTTCACAGGTAGCATGAGCACCATGATCACGATTCCAGCAAACGAACTCAAGCCCAGTAAACGATAGAGAAGGGTGACAGCGATGATAATCTGAGTAGGCACACTGGCCCAGAGGAAGTGCAGGTAGGCGCCAACCTCGCTAACCTTGAAAGAGTCGATGGCCATCAGATTGATGATAGTACCAACGTTGGCCAATTGCTTTTCGTCACCTTCCTTGGAATCCTTCGCTGGGGTGCCGTTCATTTCAGGGTCGGTAGCCGCCTTCTTCTTGTTCTTGCGACCAAAGGAGAACAGGCCGCCCTTCTTTTTCTTGTCGTCATCCGTCTCAGAAGCCTTCTTAGGGGCGGTCTCGACAGTCGATCCAGCCTTTCTCCGCAGAGCCTTGGCGTAGATCTCGCCAATGATGATGGCACGGACTTTGACGCCGAGTTTACGTCCGATCCAGAGGGCTTGTCCGTCAGCAATACCTTGAATGGCTCCAGAGCAGAACAGCAGGATGGCGTATAGCCAGGCTGCATTTGCTGTGGTCGATCGTGGATCCTCGACATATTGAAGGATCGCTCTAAGCAAGATGGTGGGCAAATACGTGAAGCAGTTTGAGAAGATCGTCCAGGCACCCTGGTAAAGAAGCGTCCCGTAGAAGTGGCGGGCCAACTTCCACCAGAGAGCACCTTGATAATGCCTGCGTCGGAAGTCCTCCAGCACAGTCGCGGCCTTTTGAGACGCAGTCAGGTCCCAGACATCGTCAAGTTCCAGGGGCTGCCTGTAACCTTTGAGGATCAAGGGGTCCAGCCAACCGAAGGTGGCAAGCGAAAGCAAGCTGGCCGTGGGATGTCTTGCGGGCTCCAGGCCATCTTCGTGCGAAACGAGCACAGACTTGTTCCCTCTGCGGGTGGTCACTGCAACGAGCAAAAGGAGAGTTGATAAGACGAATTCAATCGAGCTGAAGGTCAAGGCGCGCTTGGAAAGCGGATGGATGACGGCAGATCGGAAAATGAAGACGGTGAACAGCCATTGCAGCCCATACAAAGCCGCAGTATGGTTCCAGAGCCGAGGAGAAGAGTGGAGGTCCAGCGTCGAGAGGAGCAGCCGGACCAATGCCAGGAATAATATATAGGACCATGAGACTAGCTTCGCAATGGCTGGGAGAGAGCCCTGACGACCCCAAGCATCCGTAGATAGAACGGCAACAAAGACGGCCACTTCTCCGGCAAGCGCGAGTATTTCCAGAGATATAACGGCAATCTCGCCCCGTGGGCGGTCCACTTCGAAGTGAGGCACCTCGCTCTGCGTCGCTTTACTCAGCATTGGATCTGTTTCCCCTTCCTCATCGTCCCCAATAGCCGTGTTTGTCGTATCCTCATCTTCTTCGTTGTTAACCAAGATCTTGTAAGAAACCCCTCTCCGAGAAAATAGATAGCCGTATGCAACGCGGAGCACGATGAGAATCAGAGAGAGCCCGCAGGCCATGAGCGGTAAAATAACTTGTAGGTAGCTAGGATTGTGGTTCGTTAGTCTATTTCCTGGCGCAGCGCCTCACACAGGCTGGATAAATTCTACGTACTTGCGTTGGAAGCAACGAGAGAGGTCATCACCGGCCCAGATAGGGCCATGGCATTCCACCCCCATTATTGGTAGACGAAGAACAATCGAGGCAGAGGAGCTGCAGAGATCATGCGCTTATGTGCTGATTTTGAAATATAGACTGAAATAGCCTAGCCAGCAATTGTTAGACAAGAAGGCGTCCAGTATAGTGGCTAGAGAGACAACGTCACGGCATATAGATGCAGGACAAGCCTAGCATCGCCGAACGGGAAGGCGGAGAAAAGCGATGTAGTCGACTTTTCCACCAGAGCAACGGTTAGGCACGGGCGGAATTATACAGCGGCGATGATCGCGAGGAGGTTGGCAACATAGCACGACCTCGGCGATAATATAGGTTGTTGCAGGTGAGAGGAGACGAGGGTAGGGAGTGAAGGTGGAGGGAGAAAGAGAGAGAGAGAAACTGGGAGGGGGGAAGAGAGGAAGGGTGGAAGACCAGGAAGACAGAAATGCGGCGATGACGAGCAGCAGGCGGACGCCGAGCGAGTGGGACAGCCCGTGGAGAACAGCCCGGCAGGCTACACAGCAGTCCACCAGCTACTTAGCTTACTCGACGACTAGTTCGTTAAGACTCGTTAGTCTGCTCCCCCCCTAGTCAGCCTCTAACTTGCCCTGGAAAAAATAGAATAATAGCAGTGGAGGCTTTTTTCCTCCGCCCGCAACGAATATTCCAGACCTCCAGTCAGCTAATCCGATTGCCTTCCAGGCTTCCCACGTTGCGACAAAAGTGATTTAATATCACTGCCGTTACACCCAATTCTACTAGTGGTGTTTCACCAACGATGGCTCGGTATTCGCCAGAATAGATACTATATTCCTGAGACTTTTATGGCTCTTCTGGATCCATGGTCAACCCTCCATCCGCCCTTCACGCAATGCTGACATTGCACGCAAGAAGACATGAGCAAAAGTATGCAGACTTGCCACGGGATCGCTTCTTTTTTTTTTTTTTTTTTTTTTTTTTTTTTTTTTGTCATGTTTTTCTTGTCAGTCATTATCAGATGCTTGCAGTCCCGATGCGTCCAGTGGAATTGATGTATCACAGATCAAATCAAATCACTTTATTTTAACCACCTCTTTCTAGCTGGCGGATCCACTCCGCCAGATGTGATCTTAAAGGATTTCATCTTCGCTTTCTCTTGGAGTCTTAGGGCAGACGTCCCCAGATTTGTGAGAACTCTAGGGTTTGTTCCCCAGTCGACAGGCTCTAGAATTTTCCTGTTGTCGAGAAAAGCTACGAAGAACATGGTCTCACATTTCTAACCCACAGACCTCTTCTTGACTTTTCATCGAAATTAAGTTCTCATAGAGAATGGAGGAATGGGAGGGGCTTGAAGATAGGGAAATGCGAGGACTGTCGGGCTGTCCGTGCATCCTGCATACCCCTTGCCGGTCACACCGACTCGACTGACAAACTCGACCCTTTGACCTTTTTGTTGCAATTGACGCGGTTGATTCGTCATGCGCGCTTGGCTGTTATCAAATTTCGCTTGGAGCTGTGAGTCAAGCTCTGGGAAGGTCATCACTTGACAGGCGTCGGCGTCTGAAAATGGGATAGTTAGCTGATTTCGTAATCTGAGTCTGATGGGGCGCCCTTCTTTATCATCCGAGAGATAAGCAGCAGCAGCAGCAGCAGCAAGGCGGCCGGAAGAGGATTTGTGCCTTTTTGACTCAGTGGCATGTCTTGTCCCTCCAGGAGCCCTTCCGGTTACTCCTTAGGAAGTCCGTCGGTCAAACTCCAGATTTCCGCCTGCGTAAGAAGACTTCACCGGCATTGCTGAGGTCGATGCCGTAATGCTATCACGAGCACGACGATAACTGAACCTGCTGGTCCAAAGTAGTCCTAAATAAGACTACAGCGACTTTTCCCCACTCGAAGGACTGCTTTTCCCCCTCTCGAGCCCCCACTGTTTGTTCTCTTGAGCTATGCAAACCAATGAACGTCAGTGATTGCTCATCCGTTCCTACACTGTGAGTGGCCGCCCTGGGGTGTCTTTCCCACCTGGCACCTTTGGTACCTGACTAAGCCGACTTGAAGACCCTTCCGACTTGTAATCTTATCAGCGCTTGAGAACAGCCGGATTGCCTTGGGGATCGGGTGCGATGAACCCGCCTACTTGTTCAGGTATCACTTCAAGTAGGTAGAAGGTAGGTGTCGCTAGATCGAGGTGGCTCATGGCAGCAAAAACTCTGCGGAGAGATTTCATCCGATTTCTAAGAAGTGATGAGGGAATCGGGCACGCCACCTCCCCGGGACCTTCCGTTGCGCGTGGGATAGCATGGATTGCCACAGCGGGACTAGCGGCCTCTTTCATCGAGCGGCGTCTCTTGCCGGACAATGACCCTCACTCCAACTTGTCTCCCCTCACCAGATCGAATCCCTACCACCATCACCGCCTATCTATCTGATCTTCAGAATTTGGAGCAAGCGGTCTGCTCTATATTCTCCATTACTCTATTTCGCTTCTTAAGATCTGTATCTTCATTTTGTACCCCTTGAATTTGTGGCTCCTCCTCGCCCGCCACCTCTCCCTTTCCGTCGCTCACCATGGTGGAACGCATCTTGATGAACGAGTACAAGTCGTTGTCGCAGGAGCCATGGGTTAATATCGAAGTACGCTTCCTTGCATCCCTTGTCTAGGTCGACACGTCGCGGATTATCCGCCTAAATACGGACCACCGGCCCCTTATCGTGAAAAGATACTGACCGACTTCCGCTTCCAGATCGATGAACAGAACATTCTCAACTGGAACGTGGGCCTGATCGTCCTCAACCCAGACTCGCTCTATTATGGCGGATACTTCAAGGCCTCGATGAAGTTCCCGAGCAACTACCCTTATTCTCCTCCAGGTTGGTGCGCCCGTGTTCGTTACGCCTGGGCCATAAGCGCCTTGCCCCTCCCTCCCTTTCTTACACTGGAAATGCGCAAATCGACTAACCTGATGCCATTACCACCGCACAGAATTCCGATTCCTCCGTCCCCTCTATCATCCGAACATCTACAAAGACGGCAAACTGTGCATCTCCATCCTTCACGCGCCCGGGGAGGATGAGATGTCGGGCGAACTAGCCTCGGAGCGGTGGTCGCCGGCTCAGCGAGTCGAATCCGTCCTCATATCCATCCTCTCGCTGCTCGACGACGCAGAGATCTCCTCGCCCGCCAACGTGGACGCCTCCGTGATGCTCCGCAAGAACCCCGAGCACTACAAATCGATCGTCCGTCAGCACGTGGAAGATTCGAAGAAGGACATCCCCGAGGGGTTTGTCATGCCCACCCACCACACAACCTCGACGGCTAGAGCCATCGAGAAGGACGACTCCGACTTCTGGGCGGAGAGCGATGTCGACGATGACGTGTTCGGAGGCAGCGACTCCGACGAAGATCTGGATGTGGATGACGAGGACCAGGAGACAGGCAGTGAGGAGGAGGATGATGATGAAGCAAGCAAGTATTAGGAGGACCTCCTAACCGGAGCCCCCCTTGCGCATTGCGGGTCTGCGACGGGCAAATCTGCCAGACCTTTTCTCACGGTCTCTCTACTACTGACATTGTACTCTCGCCTCCTGGATCCGGCGCTTGGAACATTTGGGTTCTTTCTGCCTTATTTTCTCTGTTCATTTTTTTTTCTTTCTTACAACCGGCATAGCGAGGCGCATTGGACGGACGATATAGGCATGGAGCAGCATATTTCTATCTGTGATTTACATCCACTTCATCTGCAGAGCATGGACGGGGTGTGTTCTCTTTTCATGCATGCATGCATAGATATAACAGCCATCATTTACTCTTCTATCATCATCGGATTTCAAATGTTCAAAGGCTCAAACTCCCCCGTAACACAGTACCATAGTGGAAACCCTAAGCAAACTACCTTAAGCAAGAACACACCCCTCACCCGCACGCGAAAACACCCCCGAAGAAGAGGATGCTACAGCTAACGCAGAAGATGATGTCACCCCTCCACGGGACAGGAATGTCGTCCACCACCAGCGCGAGTAATGGGTAATCTTCCAGCCGATCCTATCTCCTCCCAGCGACATCCCAGCGGGGCGGGGGATAGTCCGAATGCCTCCGACTTACATACGAGTACACCAGCATGTAGCCTGCTTACTGTATTTCTCTCGGTGCCTGACCGGTCCATCCTGATGATACCATCACGCGGGAGGGGAAGCGGGAGGGGAAGCGAGAGGGGAGAGGGGGAATGTCCGAGGCCCGTCGATCTTCCTCATCACGCTTCCCCCCCTTAACCCCTCATCATGACATGCATAATTTAACCAGAGCTAAGCTTAGTAGCTATCACGGTGCGGAAAGTCAAGCATAATCATAACGTTCCTGGGCACAGGTTCGTGGCGACCTGGTACTCCAGTACACCCTCAGGCGATCTGTATACGTAGTCAGGGCCAACCAAGGTGGTGGCTGCTTGCTGTGCACTGCACTGTATAACTATAGACTGGATGGATTCTATGCTCGGGCGGTATAGGGGGCATGGCCACTATCATGAACGAAGACATGGGACTAGCATCTGGGCCGAGAATCTATAGTTGTCGGGCGCGAAGATGCGACCTCGAGGTTATTCGTTGGTTTGGATGGAGGTGCGGGTGGCATTGACTTGTTTATAGAACAAATTTGAGGAGGGAACCAGGGGGGGTCAGGTGGATGAATCTGGATGGAAAGGTGGAGTTCGGGGCTTATCAGGAGGATACGTACCTTACGTACAGTGAGTAGGACCTGACCTTAGGTGCTTTGCACCGTATTGTATAGTACAGGCAACCAACACAAACCAGGAGTCGTAGACGGGCGTTGAGCTACCGGGAAGCACGTATATCAATGCAGGCGGAAATGTCAATCAAAGCGCACGAGCAAGGTCGAAATCACTTGCTCACTCACGTAGTTTCATAAGGTATGTATGCACAGTACAGTACAAAACTCAATTGCTTATCGACTTATCGTAGATGAGGAACCTACGCAACATGTGATAAGCTCCACTCTTGTCAAGTTGTCCCTACACGAGATGCGTACGATACTGTGGAAGAAATAGACTATTTGTTATACTCATACCAAACTACATTGACTGATCTTCATCAGCAGGATACCATTCCTCTAATAATCGTAACAAATTGACAATCTGGTAAAAGCACCCAAAAATTCTAAATCAAAGCGTCATAGGTTCTTTGCGACATGTATACTACCATAAGGATAGGTCAGACGGGCGAATAACATCAGGATGGTACAATTGACGCACTCAATGCATCAACTCCAAAACAATAGGATAGAAAAAGCCAGCGCCAATGTCCGACCTGCTCTTGTCTTGATCTCAAGCTGTCTTGTCTTGACGTCGAAAACTCAAACTAGGTCTGTAAAACAAAACATCTCAAATCTATGCAATGACAGCATCCTGGATCTCGCTGTAGATAGCGCCAAGCTCCTCAGAGAGCATCTTCTCAGCCTTGTCAACCAGGTTCTCGAAGCGGTCCTTGATGGTGGAGACCTTGTAGCCACCGTTGGCAACAATGTCGGTGTAGTTGCTGGAGCCACCGCCGTTCCAGGCGAGGAGCTAAAGAATCATCAGTCACAATTACTTCCAGAGTATGGGGAACACGGTCAACTTACGTTAGGGGTATCCGAGGGAATGTCAGTAAGGGCACCCTCAGTAGCAATGGAGATCAAATCCTTCTTGAGCTTGGCAGGAGTGAGCTCGCCAGCAGCGAAAGCAGAGTCGGCATCAGGCTGAAGGGAGACGAAGTAGGCCAAGAGACCGCAGATGTGAGGAGAGGCCATGGAGGTACCAGAGATGGTGTTGGTGGCGTGCTTGCTGCCAATCCAGGTGGACAGAATGTTAAGACCAGGAGCGAAGATGTCGGTACACTTGCCATAGTTGGAGAAGTAAGCACGCTCATCGCCGAGGGTCGAAGCACCGACAGTGATGGCATTCTCAGCAGCAGCGGGAGAGTAGTTGCAAGCGTCAGCGTTGTCATTGCCGGCGGCAACAGCAAAGTGAAGGCCGGCCTCAACACCAGCGTTGACAGCATCCTCGAGGGTCTTGGACTTGCCACCACCCAGACTCATATTGGCAACACTACCCTTGAAGCCCTTGACCTTACCGGCCTTAGCATCCTTGGCCTTCTTCAGGTGGGACTCAACAGCCCACTCGACACCCCGAACGACATCGGACATCGTACCAGAGCCGCTAGATCTCAGGACCTTGACAGCATAGAGGTTGGCCTTCTTGGCCACACCGTACTTACTACCGGCGATAGTACCAGAGCAGTGAGTTCCGTGACCATTGCCGTCTAGGTCCTCGTCGTTGTCAGGAATTGTCGCGCCCCAAGTGGCACGCCCCCCGAAGTCCTCATGGTCAACGTTGATACCGGTATCAATGGTGTAGGCATCAACGCCCTCGCCGCCCTCGGAGTCGTACAAGTACTTGTTGAACGTGCCAAAGGTGAGGCTATCTCGGTGGGAGATACGTGCCAATCCCCAGGGTGCGTTCTTCTCAGTGTTCACCTCCATGGTGTGAACCTCGGAGTCTCTCTCGATGTACGCGACCTGTTTACATATGGTCAATGAGTAAGGATTGACATAGGGATGGTAGAAACGCCATAGGTGGCAAAGAACTTACATCAGGATGCATGCGGACCTGCTCAATAACATCCTCGTGGAAGTGGCCACTGTAACCAACCACAGAGCCACCGATGTCAAATGTGTTCTTCAGACCAAGATAGACTTCTTCACCAAAGTCAAAGAGCGACCGCTTCTTCAGTTCAGTCCGCTGGCTTTGGCTTTGAGAGGAGTGGATGTCCTGCACCCAGCTGTGGTGAGCGGCGGCTGAAGCCGAAGTGACGTGCTTCTTGAAAACAACGATGTATGAATCGGGAACCTCCTTTGCGTTGGATGCAGAGAGAATGGGAGCAGCTCCATTGTGGATGGAATCAACAAAGACAGGCGATGCAGCCGCCAGCAGCGGGAGCACGGAAAGGCCGAGGATGCCTTTCATGATGAGTGTATGGGGAAAGATGGAAGCTCAGGGCAGTGTAAAGGAGGGAAGTGATGATGGTAGGGGTGGGGGGGAGGAAAGACGGAAGGAATGAGAGATGGAAAAGGGCAAAGGGAAAAGGAAGATAGGTGGAAGGTTGACAAAGATAAAGATGAGGGAGGAATGGAAGGGAGGGCGGAGGATGGAGGTTGATTAAGAAGAGGACGGAGAGCGAGGAGATGAGGAGAAGGGCGGATGGAGGTGGAGATTGGGGACTGCTTATCCTAACAAGAGGCAAGGGCAGCAGGTGATGATGCAACCGGCATACGGTAATTTACAATGATTACAATGATTACGATGTTTCCGATGTTTACAATGAATGACCGGATGACACAGCAGATTCAGTTGGTTCTCTCGGTTTTTAGTGTCGATCGGGCCCCGGTGATTAGCGCGGGCTCCAAGGTTGGGAACGGATTCTGGGGTAAACTGGAAGGAAACCAAAAAAGGTAAGTTTGCCTTTACCTCGAGTTTACAGTTTGCAGTTTGCAGTTTACAGTTTACCTTACTCCGTACTACCACCTACTCACAGTCTCTCACACTTACTCTACACTGGCGTATGGGAGGTACAGTACAGCGGTAAACGGAATATCCCCCAGCCTATCGTGGCCGGGGAACGTTAAAATATCCCGAGGGTATACGTAAGAGAGACTGATAGGTTCTACTTGTCTGCCTGTTCATACCTGTTCATGATTACGGAAACTCCATTCTGCTAGTTATTCGGAATATCTGAGATATCAAGAATAACTATTCCGTATAATGAGGCGAACTGGGGCGCAGCTTGCATCCCTCGTTACCTACTTAAGTAATAGTTAACCTACTAGAGGGAAGATACATGCGCTTCCCGCTGGCGGGTGGGTGACGAGGAGGTACCCTTGGAGCCAGCCTGTTGCCGGCAGCCTGCCCTTTGAGCTCGAGGGGAGAGGGGGCGGTGGGTGACTCAAGAATAGGTCAGCCACCCCCCAATCAATTAACCAACTTGTGCGAGTAACTACTAGGTTAGGTGCTACACTGACATTGTTAATGACATAATTTGATTCTCTGAATGACGGTCTTCACAATCATTGTTAATCTAAAGCTCTTGTGCTATCGGTTGTGTGATCAAATGACCCTGCATACAAGCTCCTCAAGCTTACCCGCCTCAGCCAGCTCAATCAGTTCAATCAGCTCTCCTTGTTGCGGAATTAGAGCGACCGACCCTGGACTGCAGGTACGTACCTGGCCCTGACCTGACTGGTATGTAACCAACCTGAACTACTACCCGCCACCCTCAACAAGGTAGGCAGCGCGCGTTTCGGCACCCAGGCAACCCGGAGTCGCGTGCTCGGAGAACCCAGTCCTTGGAAGTGCTCGGCTGACTCCTGCTCCTCCGGGAAGGGGTCTTACCAAGAATTAACTTACCCATACATATACATTACCAGCGCCCTTGGACCTCCTGTAATGTTGGTTAGATAAGACCGCCTGGTGCTTATCAAAGGTCCACTTCACACCAATCATCGTCTTAATTGCGGATGATCGCTTGTGTCACCTGCGTCGCTGACTGGAGTAACCGCTGGATTCACCTGCCGACCGTCCATGGATGCTCGAGGCTGAGGCAGTGAACCAGTCATTGTGCCCAAACGCCACTCTTTTCAATCTTGAGTTTGATCGGCTTAGTCCCTTGGGTGTGCTGCAAGTGTCGGAAAGTCAATGATTGCAACATACGGTGACAGAGGCACATCATGAATTCAAACCTGTATGAGGATGAAGACGAAGGCCAGCTTCCGGGGTTTCCATGATGGCTTCATTTCCTGTTTTGTTGCTGCTAGTATCTTCTGGTCGGTCTGATAAGAGCGCCTTTCTGCATATAAAGAGATGTAACGACCGGGCATTACTCGTATATGAGTCACCGAAAGACGAGATCCAAAAGTTAGAATTCTGCTTGACTGGTCTGATTGCTATGGATCGGGAACAGGGTTCTTCATCAGGTTCATGAGGCAGTGGCAGAATGACATGGGAGTGACTATATAACTCCGTTGTCCGGCAGATTGGATTTGCTTCAGGTAGAGTAACTTCTTCTTGTGTAGCCCTTTGGTGTCTACCTAGCTGAACCCAATCATCATTCAGGGTTGTAGTGTAAACTATTGATGTATTTCTCGAGTGAACAGCTTCCGCCACGCGTACTATCTATCATAATGGATGTAGAGAAGACCGGTCAAGATGGTAATGCATCACACTATTTATAGGTCATCGCTAGCAAGCAAGGTCTTGAGACATATCTCTACTCGGTTGCTTCATCACAGTAAGGAGCATCTGACAACATTACCTTCAAAGATATCGCCATCTGAAGATCGTCAATAACGGATCTTATCCATTTCGTGACGCCTAAACGTGTTAAGGGCTGCAGGTGTCACCTCTCAGGCAGGCTTCAGTAAGGAGGAATCTAATTACTTACTCCGAAGTACGACACTTCAAAGACAACTTCCACTCCCTGATAGTTGACGCCTTGGCATTGTGCTCGAGCTCAGCAATCGGCGAATCTCCAGCATCCAAGCTGAAAGTATATAAGTTACAGATAGTCTCGCTGTGAGCCAAAGTCCGGGGAGACAGCTGTGCGAGTCTGACCAAGGCATTGGAACTGGAGATGGAATGACGCGTCCGCGCGGCCTCTTCTACTTGAGTGTCATGCGATGCGCATGGTTTCATCGATTTATCCAGGACCCAAGGATAGCCATGAGAGCAGCAACCTTCCAAGCCTTTCAAGAAGAGAAGTGTATCGGTGAAACATGCTTTGAAAGAAGGATAAGGCAGTGAGTGCTCGATGTTGTCGACGAACCTCCCCTAAGAATCGTGTTAATGCCATCCTCTTCGTAGGCCTGAGGTGTCGACATGGCATATATTGTAAAAGCGGCACCGTCTCTTGATAAGCTCAAGTGGGCCACGAGTCCAGCTGGAATCCAATGGACATTATCCAATCTTCCTGATAGTGGAGACATGGCTGAGAAACTAGAATAGCTTGGTCCAGCCGAGACAGCCGTCGTTCAAGAGCGTAGGGCAGCACTGCCCACTTGCTGAAATCAGAGCGAGCAGTTTTGCTGGGCGGAAAAAGAACCTGGACTGCTCCGATCCCAGCAGCTCCCCGTAGCCTCTCCTCCCCCGCCATGGTTCCGTTGGAAGTGACGTTGGCTTAGTTGAACCAATTCACCCACCGCTCTACAGTACAGTACATACAAAGTGTGCTCTGTTTTTTCTCTATTCAAAAGAATACGAGTTCTTTCTCCCCGCGCCGCAGACCACTCACAAAACTAGGTACTGTACCCGTCGCCTTGCCTCCCCAAACACCACCTCCCCAGTGAAACAACAGAGCGCACCCACTCTCGTTCCCAGTCCCTGGTGGATCTCGACAGAACCTCTAACTCCGTTGACTCCTCACGGAACGCACATTCGCTCGCTGATCTCCTCTCTCCTGCAACCGACCCGTCCTTGCTTCTCATCCCCTCCATTCCCCCCCTCCTTCTCTGGTCATCCTATGACTCGGCAGGTGTGTGTGCGTGTGCAAATTGATCCAGGTCGGCCAACGTAACAAACCCGCTACCACACATACCAATGCAGACCGTCTTCACCATCACACTCAGCGAAGGTTTATGGTGTCTGATGGTCACTAGCCGTCAGATAGGGAGCCGGGGTTAAATTATTCTGCGGCGCAATGAGCCAGACTACTTCCCTTCTCTCACCGTCACCTTCCTCGTCTATCGTACGGCCGGCCGTCGAGTTGACCCCAGTCATCGAGGAGCTGAAGACTATCGCCAGCGGGCATGCGATAGATTCCCAGCTAGCACTTTCGGCTACCGAATGTTTGCTCCGTCTCCGCCACACATTCATCGATGACGACCATCCACGAGAGGCTAAAGAGGACTTTCGACACCTGCATGGCTTTCAATGTCTGATCGACCTCCTCCGGAAGATAGCGGAGTTATATGATCCAGAACAAGTAACGCCAGATCAGAGAAAGCCGCTATTGGCACTCTTCAAGGATACATTGGCGGTGTTGGCAGAAGCATTGAAGGACCATTATGGAAACAAGCGGCACTTTGCGACTCGGATCTCTGGAGGAGGACGACCAGCCTTGGAGGAAATATTCGCTATTATAGCGAAGAAGGCAGACGGTGTGCGGGGTGACACAGAACAACTTTATAGCGGAATTCTGGCAGCGGCTCTTTGCCAGGAGGCGGTCTCTAGTATCTTCACAACGTTAGAGACAAAATTGCGATCGGCCTCTGAACTACTGCCTGATCAAATTCGGTCAGAAGTGGATCGATGCGTAGGACAGTCTGAAACCGTTGAAGTACCTGAATTGCTCGAACCTTTTATCCGTGTATGGCTGCGTCAGACGTCAGCATCGCCGTCTGACCACAACGTCCAGAAACTTGCTGTTCCTGCAGTTCTGTCTCAGCTGGCCTATCAGTCCCAGCGGAATATCACCACATTGCACAATGCTGGAGCACTGTCTTTGATTCTCCCTCTGCTTTTCAGTGAGGAGCTGTCAGAACCGGAGAGGCTCTTATACCAGGAACTAGGACATTTATTATGCGCCCAAGGTGTCGGCAAGCTAGACGATGCAGTGTACCTTTATAAAAGGGCACATGACTGTCCCAAAGTCTTACAATTCCTGGTGGATGTTCTCAAACGCTCGAAAGGGCCCCCTTTCATACAGTTTGACTTGTCATTGCACGGCTTCTGCTCGATAGAATTCTCTACCATGGGTCGCTCATTCCCCCCGGCAACTTCGTCTGGTTACACTTTGTCAGTATGGGCGCGTTTCGACCAATTCGACTCGAACACACACACCACAATATTTGGGGCATTTGACCCCACGCAGACCTGCTTCTTGCTGGCATATCTTGAAAAGGATACGCGTAACTTCATCCTGCAGACTTCAATCAAGGGAGCACGGCCTAGTGTCCGGTTCAAATCCATGGCTTTCGAGCCTAATCGATGGTACCATATCTGTGTGGTTCACAAAAAGCCCAGACCGCCATCGTACTCTCGTGCCTCCTTGTTCATCGATGGCGAGTTTGTGGAACAGCTGAAGATAGAATATCCATGCATGCCTGTTCCAAGCTCCGCAAATCGGTTGCCACGGGTCCAGGCATTTCTGGGTACACCTCAGGACCTAGCAATGAGGCTAGGAAGAGGGGTATCTACCTCTCGATGGTCTCTGGCTAGTGCCATTCTCTTCGAAGAAGCTTACAGCGATGATCTGATTGCTGTTTTCTACAATCTTGGGCCCCGTTATCACGGCAACTTCCAGGACTGTCTTGGCTCTTTCCAGACCTACAAAGCCTCGGCCTCCTTGAATCTACGTAACGAGCACCTGCATCCTGGTAAAGAAGAGCAATCGGATATCGTCACCGCTATCCGGAAACGCGCCAGTACCCTCATCCAAGAGAGCTCCATCATCATCAACCTGTCTCCGCTGTCTGTCTTGGACGATGATGACAGCAATACCGTTGATGAAACCCGGTTGATCAAGTCATTATCCAAACAAGCCGCAAGGAATCTGCATCAGATGACAAAAGCAGGTGGTAATGCAGTAGCGGTGAACGGTGCTACTCCTGCTATAAACGATGCATTGACTCAACCCCACGGCGTGGGTGTGCTGACAGGCGATCCTGTTGTTGCAGTGCCACACTCTTTGGACGATGTAAGTTGGTGTATTGGCGGCTGCGCGGCGATACATCTGAGCCTTCTCCATGCAGCTGGTTCTGCGGAAGCAACGCTTCTGGCGGTTGAGGCTATTTACGAGGCTGTTCAGGACAATTGGCGTAACAGTGAAGCAATGGAGAAAGAAAATGGTTATGGCATACTTGCAGCGCTGCTGCGCGAAAAGCTTGGTGTTACTTCGGGGGGTTCCTCGAAGTCATCAAGTGTCTGCTTCAATCAGGAGGAGAGATCCGCGTTGGCCCTGGAACTTCTTCGTCTGACGCTGAAGTTTGTTGGGTACGACTTTGAGCAAACTAACCGGTCCATGATCACAAATCCTCTTGCATACAGAGTGCTTCTTGTCGACCTGGAGATTTGGAGGTTCGGCGATATTCAATTACTTGAACTTTACTATGCTCAATTCCGTGTCTTCGCCAGCGAAAGCCAGTTTCGTCGTTTCAATGCAAAACGACTTGCTAGAATGCGTGAGCTCTCCTTTTCTTTAATGCCAAGTTCATGAGAGCACGTCTTTGCTAACAAGATGTAGGCGTCAACAAGAAATTGCTCGAAGCCCTTAAAGGGGAGGATTTTACCCATGAAGCATTGGCCCTTTTCGTTCCTGCCTTTCAATCCCTGATGGAGAGCTGCTTATCAGCAGATCTGCTTCGTTCACTAGCTCTGTTTATCACTTATGCCATTCACAAGCCTCGGGAACCCATGAGGCTTCAGAAAAAGAGGAGCATGCGCTTTAACACTGGCGTGCGGCAACAGCAGGTCCTCAATAACAATGTGGCATATGTGCCTAGCCCTATGATCGCCGCAGAAATGCTTCGCATGTACTGTTCTATGCTCTGCAACGCAAATGACCTTAGTCCAATCAGGAAATTTGCTAGGGCTGTGACAAATAAGGTATGTCACTGACGCCTGCTCATTACAATCCAATGGATGGGAATGTCTGACTGTTCTATAGTGGTTGTTGTACCTCTTGTGCGAGGACGACCCTGAGATTGTGGTTTCGGCGCTCAAAATTATCGCTCGCCTCCTTATCACTCATGGAGGTAGTTACTGCAAAAAGTTCACTGATAAGACAGGGGGCTACGTCCTCATGCGCCATTACTTGAGGAGATGGTGGCACATACCTGCCATCTGGTCGCTTTGCTTTGCCATTTTATTTGGTCAAGACGTCGGCAAAATGAACATTGATAGATCATTTGATAAAGATGGCTTAACGGAAACGTTTTTATCGGGCACTCCATTACAAATAATGTTCCGTGAGATATTTCCTGTCATTACTGAGTTGATGCAGATCTCCATGGAGCAAACAGCGTCCGCAGACAGCTCTTTGGAACCAAGCACGAAGTCCGGCGAAGGACCTGAGAAAGGCTTGACCAACGCGGCCCACCCCTCGGTGTTGGCCCATAAGAGTGCAACCACCACCGCTGAGAAGATCCTGCTTCTGAAAACCGTGGTTGAATTTCTTTCGAATCTTCAAGCGAGATCACAGGATTTTCGTGATTTTACAACACAGCCGGAATATGCTCGATGTCTACTATTGGCGCTGTTTCCAGTGGTTACTGGTTCAGCCCCGGAAAGCGCAGATGTCGAAATACATCCTCGTGCAAATAGCCTTGGCTTTGGTGACCACAATCTAGTCATGCGTCCACGCTCTAGAGGTGTCAGCGAGTTACGGACAACAACGGTGGAGCAACCAGGAAGCCGCGATGGTCTTGGTAGGTCACTCGGCCGAACATCGTCTTTTATTCTTGTTTCTTCCGACAAGGGGAAGCACATACCGTCTGCTGCACGTATAGCCCACGCGTGCAACCCGAAGGAGATTGAACTGAAAGGTGTCATGGAGCATTCCTTGGTCATCGGTGTGCTCGACTTGATTGTTCCGGTTTTCTTTGCGCAGATCATGGAGAGGAAAGACTTCTCTGGTCTTGGTATATACTCGAAGTCCCCTCCTGGGTCCACGGATCATCGGGCACACTTCAATTCTTGGGTGATGAGGCATCTTCTTTCTACTCTCAAGAAACATTTCGTTTCGAGGCCCGAAGATCTTGCCGAGCCGCGCGTTTTAACAAATATCGGCCGGTTTGTGACACATCTCGGAGAAGCGGTCTTTGAAGGTTGGTTTATTGATGGAGTAACCACGACTATTGAATTCGCAGGGACGATCTTGGAGTACCTCCAAAGGCCCGATGTCTCTCGCATGAAGACCATCAGGCTATGTAGCCAGGCGGTTACGACGATCCGAACGACTGTTTTCCGCCTAGTCATTCTTGGACTATCCGAAGCCGAAGGCCCTGATGCACTGAGCTTCTTGAACCACCTGTCGTACTGGCAAGTTGTGCTCTTGTCTGGCGATGCTCGCTCAGACTATTTGCAATTGCTATGCTATCTACTTTACACCAAGTTAGACGATCAAGACGAAAGAGTACGCCAAGCTGCGGCTGGGCTCTTCAGGATCTTGCTTGTTCAAAAGCCCACTGATATGGCTACCATTCTAAGTCACGCTTCGACCCATCTGCAGAAGCGGCTTGCTGCGGGCTTTGAGACCGTGGTGGGGATGGACGATTCCGAATTCCTACAGTGGTTCGATGATCAGAAGGAGGATCTTCAGTCTGTTTTCTTTGGTGTCTTATCAAAGCAATGGGAAGAATTTGCTCAGGAGGAAAACACAAATATTGACAGTAGTTGGCGGACGCGGGTATCCAGACGCCAAGACCGGTTGAAGCAGTGGAAACAAGCGGAAGTTCTCGGCGATGATATTACACGCAAACATGAGGCAACCTTCCCTCATTGGGCTTCGAACATCTCAGCGTCCGAATTTCTGAAGTCTCAACGAGCACTTCAGGATCAGCAAGACGACAGTGCATTCATGTGGTCAGCTTTCTCCAAGCTAACTGTGGATCTACGGCGGTATGGCGGCCTTTTAAGCGAGGATCGGGAGAAGAGATGGCGTCTGGACCAGACGGAAGGACGCAGTCGCATGCGACTCCGCCTGATTCCAGATGACTCGAGTGAGAGACAGGATTATCAGCCCAAGCGGAAAGCATCGGAGCCGCCAGCTATCAAATTGGACACACAGGTTCAACCGTCTCCTGGCGCCGACGCACTTGACCTCACTCCCATGGCTGCGAACAATGAAGCTGCGGATGGCAATGTTCAAAGCATTGGTCCAGATGGTAGAAGCATGCTGGAAGAAAGCTTTGAGATGATCGACGACCCCAAAGCTGACTTAGAAGACTACGAGGACAAGAACCGTAAGGTCATGCGGAGTTTACATCGGGGGGATCAAGTCGAAGGCGTGTGTAACATGTCCCGGATTATTGGTCTGGAGGCATTTGAGGGCCTTTTGATCCAAGGTAAAGATCATATCTACATTCTAGACAACTTCTTCCAGAGATCCGACGGTGAAATTGTCAACGTCTGGCAAGCGCCAACGGATGAACGCGACCCTTATGTCCGCATGATCGCCGGGCGAGAGTCAATGGAACGCAAAGCGCAAGATCATGAAACGCGAAGCTGGAAATGGTCTGATTTAATCAGCGTCTCCAAAAGGAGGTTCCTGTTCCGTGATGTCGCCCTGGAGATCTTCTTTTCAGATGGCACCAGCTACCTTTTGACACTCATCTCGTCGCGAGCTCGGGACAGTCTCTTCAGTCAACTCGCCGCCAAAGCTCCTCAAGTTACCGGTAGTGTCGGTCACGCACGCCCTGAGGATGCTTGGAGATTTGAAACTCTCAGAAGTCAAGAAGATGCACCACAGACACTGGGTTCGAAGTTCGCCAGTGTCTTCGGACATTCTCCGGTATATCCAGCAACGCGCAAGTGGGCGAAGGGGGAAATTTCCAACTTCCATTACCTGATGCTAATCAACACACTAGCCGGGAGAACGTTCAACGATCTCACACAGTATCCAGTGTTCCCCTGGGTGCTCGCGGATTACACCAGCGAGGAATTGGACTTGACCAATCCCCTAACATTCCGCGACCTTTCCAAGCCCATGGGTTGTCAGACATCGGAACGCGAGGCGGACTTCAGGGAGCGGTACAAGGCCTTTGCTGAGATGGCCGACGAGAATTCGCCGCCATTTCACTACGGCACTCATTACTCTTCCGCCATGATTGTCAGCTCCTATCTCATCCGACTGCAGCCATTCGTTAAGTCGTATCTACTGCTCCAAGGAGGTACATTTGATCATGCTGACCGCTTATTCTATTCCATTGGAAAAGCTTGGGAGTCTGCATCACGCGGTAACATGTCCGATGTACGAGAGCTCACTCCAGAGTTCTTCTATCTCCCGGAGTTTCTCATCAATTCAAACAAGTTTGAGTTTGGATTTCTCCAGAATATGACAACTGCCATTGACTCAGTTGAATTGCCACCGTGGGCGAAGGGTGACCCTAAGATCTTCATTGCAAAGCATCGAGAAGCTCTCGAAAGCCCCTACGTCACGCAGAATCTACACCATTGGATCGACCTGGTGTTTGGCTGCAAGCAGAAGGGCGAGGCTGCAGTTGAGGCAGTCAATGTCTTTCATCACCTGTCCTATCAAGGTGCCAAAGACATCGATGCCATTGAAGACCCTGTCGAACGACTTGCTACAATCGGGATCATTCATAACTTTGGCCAAACACCTCACCAGATCTTCAGCCGGCCACATCCACAGAGAGAAGATCCGGGACAGAAGACGTCACGGTTAGACCGGTTGGCTGAGTCGCTTACTCAGCTCCCTCTTGCTCTTCTTGGTGAGTCCTCTCTATGAGTTAGGGGCTTGGTAGGTATCAAGCCATGTACTAATAACAGTGACAGATATCGGTGAGCAGGTCTCTTCATTATCGATGAGGCAAGACCGTCTGCTATGCGCGGCTGCTCTACGGTTGAATATCCCTCCCAACTACGACAACTACATGGAATGGGGTTTCTTCGATGGCAGCGTCAGATTCTACTCTGCCGATCACCGCAAGGTATGGCAACGATGAATATGTTTTTTCGAGCGATATAGCCTCTGACGCGGTTGCAGCTTCTGGGCCATTTTGAGCACGTCCATGCGGGCCAACTGTCGTGCGCATTGTTCGCCGACTCTAGGACGTTGGTGACGGCGGGAACAGACTGCACCGTCTCGATCTGGACTTTCACCTCGTCGGGCAAAAGTGTCGACCTACAGCCATCCGGGTCATTGTTCGGACATCGTTCTCCGGTCACAGTACTTGCGGTGTCCTGGTCCTTCAGTGCGCTCTTGTCAGCCTCGACTGATGGGCAGATCATGCTATGGGATCTCAATCGGCAGTGTTTTGTTCGAGAGTTGCCGGCCAACGGACCTATTGATGTAAGCTGTCCTGGGATACGTGATGGACTTCTGATATCTAACGTTTTAGCAGTGTGCTAAGATTAACGATGTCACCGGCGAGATCATGATATGCCGAGGCGATCGTCTCAGTCTGTACAGTCTCAATGGAGCATTGTTACTCGAGCAGGTGGTAGGCGACTCTGCAGACGACCAAGTCATGACTTGCGTCTTCTACGAGGGAGTAAACAATATGTGGCAAGAACGGGAGCTGCTGTTTACGGGGCATAAACGGGGTGTTGTCAATGTGAGTCATTGATTCAAAGTGCCGAGCCCTACAGTCACTAATGCCTTTCAGATCTGGAGCAAAATCGTTCATCATGGACGCTTTGAATTAGAGCTCATTAGACAGCTCCATCATGTGGATAACCTCCGTGACAACGGCGCCAACATCGCGGCAGGTATCACCAGTATCCTTGCTTTACCGCATGCTGTCTATACCGGTGATGAGGTTGGTAGAGTGGTGAGTACACGCGGAATGTGATGCAAAGGTCGATCGGAAGCTAATTGATGACTAGTATGAATGGAGCTGTGTTCAACGCCGATGATGAGGTTGGGGAAGAAACTCAATACGCATTCGGCCGTTGCTAGAAGATCTGAAGGGAATTTCTAGACGCGCTTTATCTGGGTGATAAGGATCACAATGCTCATCAGTGTCGGATGGCCGAGTTTATGTACGATCAGCCTAGGCTCTGCGATCCACCCAAGCAGTATTTCGGCATGCAATCTTCGATTCGCACTTTCGTCTCCAGCCCAGTTCTGTTTTCACTGGGTATGACAAAGATTGGAGACTCCACTGTATATAGCCAAAATGATTCCCGTGGGGGAGACACGCGGAGAAAAAAGTTGCGGTGGCCACGGATGTGTGGGGGCAGTTGTACTACATCAAGACTAGACAGAGGGGCCCAGGAGTCATGGAAGGGCGGGTATATTGTCCTGAATGGGAAGCATCACCTCCAAAGAATCATTCGAGAACGGTTAAATTCGGTTTTAGTGGCGGATCAGGGGGATCCTGGAACCGGAAACCCATCTGCCTCGTCAATCCGAGTACTCCGTCGTGAGCTGGAACGTAGCGGGCAAAGGCCACGGGAGCAAAGACAAAGACCGCAGAACGAGCCGAAGGAGGGGCAACCGATGGGTAAACGGGAACGGTAGGGGAGTACTGCTGTACGGTGTACCTATGACCATGCAGTAAGCCCGCAGCTGCTGCGGCGGCAGCTCAAACACGCTGGGGAAGAAACCTCCGGTGAAGCAAAAAGGGCCTGGATGGGGTCGTGATTAGCCGGGCGTGAGTGGACCGCCCGGCGCTGTCTTGCCGGCCCAGTGTGCTCCGGCCTGCACCAACCAACAATGCATGAATTGAAGTATGAGAATGGGAGAGAGATGATACAGGCACTGAGTAGGACTAGTGCCCCTCGTGTTAAGTGGGAGCTATAACGATAGTGGTAGTAATCCTGGATGAAGAGGGGTTGCAGAAGAGAAGAGAAAGGAAGGCAGTTAAGTGGAAGGAAATATTAACTGGAACAACAACAGAAACGAGCAGAAAGGCATAGCGTCATCGGGGAGGGAAGCTGTTTTGCCCCACCATTCGCTCATCCAGTTTCCCTTCCCAATTCAACCCCCCCCTCCCTCCCACTCCCACTCCCACTTCGCTCTCCGCTGACTTCCCCTACTTATTCTTACCCAATCCCGCCTCTGATCCTTTTCTTCTTTCTTCAATCTATCTAAAAAGTTCATTTTACTCACTTCTAATCTTCAACTCCCTACCTTCTCACACTCATCTATCACAATGTCTTCCGCCCTCGAACAGCTCAAGGCCACCGGCACCGTATGTGATTCCTTCCCGCCCAACTCCCGCGATTCTGCCAACTAACCATCTTCGTTCATTGAAAAAAAGGTCGTCGTTTGCGACTCCGGTGACTTCGCCACCATTGGCAAGTACAAGCCCCAGGATGCCACCACCAACCCCTCCCTCATCCTGGCTGCCTCCAAGAAGCCCGAGTACGCCTCCCTGATCGACAAGGCCGTCGAGCAGGGTAAGAAGGAGGGTAAGACCGTCGACGAGCAGGTCGACGCCACCCTCGACAACCTCCTCGTCGAGTTCGGCAAGGAGATCCTCAAGATCATTCCCGGCAAGGTCTCCACTGAGGTCGATGCCCGTTTCTCCTTCGACAAGCAGGCCTCCATTGACAAGGCTCTGCACCTCATCAAGGTACGATTCTTGTCCACGTTGAGAGAGGGACGAGGAAAATGTGAGACTAACATTGTGTACAGCTCTACGAGAAGCAGGGTATCTCCAAGGACCGTATCCTGATCAAGATCGCCTCCACCTGGGAGGGTATCAAGGCCGCTGAGGAGCTTCAGTCCAAGCACGGCATCAACTGCAACCTTACCCTCATGTTCTCCGAGGTTCAGGCCATCGCCGCCGCCGAGGCCGGTGCCTACCTCATCTCCCCCTTCGTTGGCCGTATCCTCGACTGGTACAAGGCCGCCCACAAGCGCGACTACACCGCCCAGGAGGACCCCGGTGTCAAGTCCGTCCAGAAGATCTTCAACTACTACAAGAAGTACGGCTACAAGACCATCGTCATGGGTGCCTCTTTCCGTAACACCGGTGAGATCACCGAGCTGGCTGGCTGCGACTACTTGACCATCTCCGTAAGTTCCCATCATTCGCCTCGCGCTGCCTCGTCATACTCGCCCGCAGAAACTAACCACATGTATTACAGCCCAACCTCCTTGAGGACCTCTACAACTCCACCGAGGCCGTCCCCAAGAAGCTCGACGCCGCCGATGCCGCCAAGCTCGACATCCCCGAGCGCTCTTACATCAAGGACGAGGCTCTCTTCCGCTTCGACTTCAACGAGGAGGCCATGGCCGTCGAGAAGCTCCGCGAGGGTATCTCCAAGTTCGCCGCCGACGCCGTCACCCTCAAGGACATCCTCAAGTCCAAGATCCAGGCATAAATGGAATAACTTGTGTTTTCCGTTTTTCCCCCTGCGTTCTGGTTTTGCTGATCTAAATTGTGTGTGGCAGTATGCATGCGCGCGCATTTTCTTTCAAAACTTTTCTTTGTGATGACCCATATATTATTCCCACTTGTGTAAAGAAAAATTTGATGATCATGATAATTTGATGAGTTTCGAAACAGTTCAGCTGGATTTGGGCTGGGTAGATACAAAAATGATGATTGTCATTTAGAGTGAGCGCTTTGGTAAATTGACTGCATCTTGCTCTGCTTACTGTGTTCTACAGCGTAGAAAAATGAGTACTAAGATCGTGATAACGAATATAGTGCACAGTACAAGAAGGGGTCCGCTGGTGGGGTCAATGTCCTGGTACAGTACGAGTCAGTCCGAACTCCAATATGACAGCTGCAGCAAGGGCACAACTTGCATGCAGCATGCCGATGGTGTATGGTGACGTGGCGGCTTTAGAACAGAGACAAATACAGTGTAGAGTAACAATTATACGAGAGGGTATTTCGATGCAACATTGAGTATACGAGGTACTGTGTATCTTGTATCCCAGGTCCCGTAGTATTTGAACAGAATAGGGGATGCCTAACGTGATCGTCCCAATGTGCTCCAGGAATTGAGTTCATAGAGGATCGTTGGGGGAAGGAAGACCTCCGAGATCGCTGGTTCGAAGTTCCGTCCTTTAGTGCTGCTGTGGTGCCGCTTTTACATGCTCGCCCGCGGCGGAGAGCGTGGCGGTAGAATGGGCGTCTGAGGTGCGTGTTCCCAGCGGATCGCGGCCGCTCTACTACTAACGTACTGTACTATTATTCGGTATATGGATAATTGTCCTAGAGGTGACATCGATTGGCGGGTGTAAGAGGGAGTTCTGAAAAGTATATCCTGGGCTTGTTATCTTTTTACCTGGTCTCGTGCAAAGCAACGGCCATGATTTGTGTAACAAGTTACACAGTACCTGATTCTTTTGTTTGGCCATGCAAATATAAGCTGGGCCGGACTTGGATAGACGGCAGGCATGAGAATCGCAGGACCAGGAGCGTGCTCAATAGCAATAAGTGAGTGCCCCGGAACTGCAACCAAGTACTGCACGGTACATACAAAAGCAGCGGCATGCGCAATCGGGCAGCTCACATGCAAACGAGACAGTCCCCATGTTCAGCGACAGATTTAGTCACAGTGCCAGCTGCCTCGTACCCGGCTCGAGTTTCTTGGGGGGTTTATCGCATTGTTGTTTCAGTAAGACAGTAGGCGACGGGGCTGGAGAGAATCGGCTTGCTGATGGGAGGGCAGCTCGACAGCAGAAATTAGAATCTGGCAGATCAAACGGACAGAGAGATTGTTCTTTTACAATTGCTGAATTGGCTTGTCAGTCAGTACGCAGTACGGAGTATAGAAGGCAAAGTCAACATAAACAACTTCGTGTGATGTGCATCTGGACCCGACCTGCTTATGAATCGGGGGTGAGGATGGAAGACACAAACAAAACGTCATTCCCGAGAACCCCGCCAGGTGGGGTAAAAAGCGACTCAGATTGGAAGCTCGTCGAAACCGAACCCACTGCCGCTGTTGCTCCGTTGCTACTGCTTGGTTGCTGGTGCACTGGCTGGTGCTCCTCCTCGGTGCTTTGCTCATTTTAGCTTACCCCTCGTTCGCTTTCCTCCACTTCTTCCCTCCCTCAATCCTCTCTCTCTTCCTCTCGCTCTTTCTCCTGTTCCTTCTCCCGTCCATCTCTTGCTTTCCTCACCAGTTTTTGAATCCCCAGATAGCAAATTCCCCCCACAACCGTCAAAATGGTCAAGGCTGGTAAGTTTGGATACCCTCCTTTGCATCTAGTCCTCGTATTATTGGTCTTTCGCCTTTCCATGGGATCCACGATCGGCCAACGGCCCGGGGGAAGGGGGACCTTGAGTGAGCAGATTTGAGCACCTTGCGATCTCTCCTCCTGCGTCACCCGACCTATCACCGATTGAGGACCCTGCTCGATGGACAGACAAGCTCAAGAAGCACTGCCAACTCGAGTCCCTGGAGGCTTTGATTCGTTCTCCCCTGTCGGCTTGACAAAATAACCACCACCTTGTTCCCGGCATTGAACCCTGCTAGCCGGCTGGCTGGTCCTGGCTCAGCTCGGATCGGGTGATTCTGTTTCTGGAAGCCTTCTAGTTAATGGATGAGATCATGGGCTAACTCAAACTTTCTTCCCCTCTCACCAGTCGCTGTTCTCCGTGGAGACTCTAAGATCTCCGGCACTGTCACCTTCGAGCAGGCCGATGAGAACACTCCCACCACCATCTCCTGGAACATCACTGGCCACGACGCCAACGCTGAGCGTGGCTTCCACGTTCACCAGTTCGGTGACAACACCAACGGCTGCACCTCCGCTGGCCCTCACTTCAACCCTTTCGGCAAGACCCACGGTGCTCCCGAGGACTCCGAGCGCCACGTCGGTGACTTGGGTAACTTCAAGACCGATGCTGAGGGTAACGCCGTCGGCTCCAAGCAGGACAAGCTTGTGAAGCTCATCGGTGCTGAGAGCGTCCTGGGCGTACGTTTCCTCGAACCCCCTCTTACTTGGTGGCCGTATCAATTGAACTAACACGTTTGCAATGCAGCGGACCCTGGTCGTCCACGCCGGCACTGATGACCTCGGCAAGGGTGGTAACGAGGAGTCCAAGAAGACCGGTAACGCTGGTCCCCGCCCTGCCTGCGGTAAGTTGTCTCTCGAATGGCCTTATCGTGGAAATCTACTCATGTCTCTGCTTTTTTGATAGGTGTCATTGGTATCGCCGCTTAAGTGCATTTATAATAGTGTTATGTTGTCAATTTAGGTCTGAAAGGCTGAACCAGAATGGAAATAGTCTGCTATTGTCCGATTGATGCCATGAAACAGATTGAAATGCATGAATGACTTGATGCGAGTAATCCAGGCGATTCCCTGTATTGGTCGACCATGTAGTACTTTTCTTGTAATGTGTCGTAGTGATACGAGGTGATAGTCAGCGTCAAAGCTCCATCGCTGTCTCGATGCCAATGCCTCGATTTTCAGTGCTAGGTTGAGTACGGTGAGTTGTATCCGAGCTAGAGATATCCGGGGGTATACAAAATGAAGCTGATTCCTATGCCTTGGTTCAAGGGGTTCTGTCAATCGAATATGGTCTCCAAAAGACAGACTTGATGGCGATGTGGTGTCTAGAGTTGACTTGACAGTGCCAATTGCCAGTACTGTGCACTACAGTGATTTGTTTAATATGAATCAATAACTGTAAAGGTATAATTCATCTTTTAATCAATAGACACACACACAGTGCTGCATTGTTGAGTGGCTAGAATCCAGTAGGCGGAAGCTCCCCCACAAAGTCAGGTGTTCCGCCTTGACGCGATTGGTCTCGCTCTCCCGCCGGTGCTGTACCTGGCCAGATCAGCAGCATCCGCCGTTGGCTCGATACTCTTTGGTCTTCCCGTTGACTCTCCTCTTTCCTTCCGCCTCTCCTGATACTTTCCCTTTCCCAACCATCCTACCCTTTCTTCCCTTTTTCTTGTTTGATTGCTTTACCTTGGGCCTTGTCAATCTGACTGGGTGAAGTCCTTATACCTCAATTCCTTCTCCTCTTCACCCATTACACCAGCTCTCGCCAGAATGCCTCTGGAAGCTCGTGTGAAATCTGTCCTATCCGGCGACACGGTGGTGCTGTCGCATATCACCAATCCCGGCCAGGAACGCGTCCTAAGTCTGGCATATGTCTCAGCCCCCAGACTGCGCAGAGAAGGCGATGAGGTAAGTCGATTTGTCTCAAATTACGGTCCTCGATCGTTGATCGGATCACCTTTCCTCTTCCGCTGGTTGCCCGCATATGTGTCCTTTGCATTGAGGCAGTGAACTCGATCTCATTTGAGTCTCTACCCTTACCCCGTTTCCACACGTTATGATATCAGAAGTCACTTCAGGGTAAGATGCAGCATCGTTTGCTAATCTGAATTGATGAAACTCTGCAGCCGTACGCTTTTCAGTCCCGCGAATTCCTCCGTGAACTCCTCGTTGGCAAAGTAGTGCAATTCCAAATCCTGTACACCATTCCCACCGGCGCCAAGCGGGACTACGGCACAATCAAACTACCCACCTTCGAGGTCTCTGTGCCGGATATCAGCGTGCAGGAAGGATGGACTCGTGTTCGTGAAGAGGCTGGTAAGCGCAGCGATGAGTCTGAGGAAACCCTCGCCTACCTCGAGCGGCTGCGTGCTCTGGAGGATCACGCCCGGTCGGAAGGCAAGGGAACCTGGGCTGGCTCCGACAAGGGTCACACTGAAACCAGCTATGAGCTGTCAGACGCCAAGTCCCTGGTCGATGAATGGAAGGACAAGCATCTCGAGGGTATTGTCGAGCGAGTTCTGAACGGGGATCGTTTGGTCCTTCGCTTGCTGCTATCGCCAGAGGAACATCTGCAGGTCGTCGCTGCCATGGCTGGTGTCCGGGCGCCTGCGGCCAAGCGGGTGACTGCTGACGGCAAGGAGCAGGCAGCCGAGCCGTACGGAGACGAGGCGTTCCAGTTTGTGGAATCCCGTATCCTGCAGCGCAAGGTTCAGGTGTCTCTGCTTGGTGTCACCCCCCAGGGCCAATTGATCGCCAGTGTTCTTCACCCCAACGGAAATGTTGCCAAGTTCTTGCTCGAGGCTGGTTTGGCCCGCTGCCATGACCACCACTCAGCCCTCCTGGGTACTGAGATGGCCGCTTTCCGCCGCGCCGAGAAAGCTGCCAAGGATGCCAGAGTCGGCTTGTTTACCGGTCTCGTCGCATCCAAGGGTCCTGCAGGCGGGGCCGCTGAGGACTACACTGTCACCCGTGTGTTGAATGCCGACACTCTGTTCATCAGGAACAAGGCTGGCCAGGAGAAGAAGATCAGCTTGAGCAGCGTCAGACAGCCAAAGCCTTCCGATCCCAAGCAGGCGCCCTTCGCTGCCGATGCTAAGGAATTCGTTCGCAAGAGGCTCATTGGCAAGCATGTTAAGGTTACCGTCAACGGCAAGAAGCCCGCAACAGAGGGTTACGAGGAGCGAGACGTCGCCACCGTTGTACAAGGAAACACCAACATTGCTCTTGCGCTGGTCGAGGCGGGTTACGCTTCCGTGATCCGTCACCGCCAGGACGACGACGACCGCTCCCCGGAGTACGACAGCCTGATGCTCGCGGAGGCTGAGGCTCAGTCGGAGGGCAAGGGCATGTGGTCGCCCAAGCCACCCAAAGCCAAGCAGTACCAAGACTACTCCGAGAGCCTTCAGAAGGCCAAGATGGAAGTCTCGATCCTTCAGAGGCAGAAGCGGGTGCCGGCCATTGTCGACTTCGTCAAGTCCGGCTCGCGCTTCACTGTGCTTGTGCCTCGCGAGAACGCCAAGCTTACCCTCGTTCTGTCCGGTATCCGTGCTCCCCGCTCTCCTCGCAACCCCACTGAAGCCGGTGAGCCCTTCGGCCAGGAAGCACATGATCTGGCTAACAGACGCTGCTTGCAACGCGACGTTGAGATTGACGTCGAGACCATCGACAAGGTCGGTGGATTCATTGGTACCCTGTATGTGAACAAGGAGAACTTCACCAAGATTCTGCTCGAGGAGGGTTTTGCTACTGTTCACGCGTACTCCGCGGAGCAGTCCGGTCACGCCACCGAATATTTCGCTGCCGAGCAGAGGGCTAAGGAGGCTCGCAAGGGACTCTGGCACGACTGGGATCCTAGCAAGGATGTCGAAGAGGAGGAAGAGGCGGTCAACAGCAGCAACGGTGCTGAAGCCGAGGAAGTTCAGCGCCGCAAGGATTACCGCGATGTGATGGTCACTTACGTTGACCCGACCAACGGTCGCCTCAAGATTCAGCAGATTGGCACCGGTACCTCAGCCCTCACCGAGTTGATGAGTGCCTTCCGCTCTTTCCACATCAACAAGGCCAACGATACTCCCCTGCCTGGACCCCCCAAGGCCGGTGACTTCGTGGCGGCCAAGTTCAGCGAAGATGGGGAATGGTACCGTGCTAAGGTTCGTCGCAACGACCGTGAGAAGCAGCAGGCGGAGGTCTTGTATATCGACTTCGGTAACTCCGAGGTTCTTCCCTGGTCTCGTCTGCGACCCCTGAGCCAGCCTCAGTTCTCTGTTCAGAAGCTTCGCCCTCAGGCTGCTGATGCAGTTCTCTCTCTGGTTCAGCTCCCCGGCGCCGAGGACTACCTGCAGGATACTGTGAGCTTCATCGAGGAGCAGGTTTACAACCGTGAGCTTGTGGCCAACGTGGACTACGTCTCCCCCGAAGGCACCTTGCATGTGACCCTTCTGGACCCCACCGAGTCGAAGAATCTGGATCACAGCATCAACGCGGATATTGTTCGGGAGGGTCTGGCGATGGTCCCGCGGAAGTTGAAGGCTTGGGAGCGCGCTGCCGCTGATACCTTGGCTCACCTCCGTGTGATGGAGGACGAAGCCAAGCAGGAGCGACGCGGTATGTGGGAGTACGGTGACCTGACTGAGGACTAAGCTCGCGGAACTTTTCTTTATTTGGATTAACTGTACAAATATTGCGCAGCTGGTGCTTTCTTTTACGTTTGATTCCCAACGGGCGACGAACTGTAAGGTCCTGATCGGGCTGTTTGATTCGCCCAAAAACTATTTTGATGTGACCTACTAGGCTAGTCTAGGATACTCCCTCACTTTTTTAACTCTGCTTGAAGGATACCAAAAAGGAGAAATCAAAACTGATGACGTTCTTATTCCACGGAGCGATATATTCTCTGCCGTCTGCATAAATTGGACCCTGGGTGCATAGATGACATAACCCGGCAATTGTGAGTCCTCCGGGCATCCGAAACTTTGTTTTGCGGCGATGGAGAGAGAAGTCCCCAGCAAGACAAATCCGTTGTTCAGCCCAACCCGCCGGTCTTGTTACTCCAATTTGCTCCTTGGTCGGCGACTTAGTTTTTGTGTGTCGGGCGATAATCTCCACAGGCGTGTTCAATTGCTCTTCGTATCCCAGCCATTTCTTTGCATGCCGGGTATAAGGCAAGTCCGCGAAGATCCGATCGATCCCCGAGCGCAGCTCTCGTAAAGACGACCGACCCACTCTAGATCCTATAGCCTTGTTTCATTTCAACATTCTTTCTCGATTTTACCAACCATCCCCCCTGACCAAACAAACAATCACATATCAAAATGCCTTTCTGGGGAAGCAAATCGACGCCCGCCAAGGCGGAGAGCGACGCCAGCTCGAATGACGCAACCGATCCTAAGAACGACCCGGTCGCGGCGGCATCGCAGGCGGCGGGCACGGCCTGGCTCGCGGGCCATCTCCACCACCTGACGGAAGACCAGGAGCAGAAGCTGGAAGAGTTCAAAAAGCTGTGCGAGCAAAATGGATACTATACGCCGGAGCGGGATGGCGAGAAGGCCAGCCACGCAGATGCGACGATGCTGTACGGATTCATTTCCCCCCTTTACGCACCCTTGCCACAACAGCAGACAAGAAAGACACTGACACTGGGACCTCGGTCTATAGGCGTTTCCTTCGCGCGCGCAAGTTCGACATCGATGGCGCTTGGGGGCAGTTCAAGGATACCGAGGATTGGCGCCGCGAGAACGCCATTGAGTCGTTGTATGAGAACATCGAGGTGGATGCATATGAAGCTGCTCGACGGATGGTTCGTTATTTATCCGATGGTAGAAAATAGGTTGAAGATGAATATGGTAGCTGACAGTGGTCTGTACCACCATAGTATCCTCAATGGACCGGCCGTCGTGACCGTCGCGGTATCCCTGTCTATGTGTTCGAGATCCAACATTTGAACAACAAGAATATGGCCGCGTACAAATCTACTCTGTCCACTGAGACACAACAGTCATCGAAGGTTCCCGAGCGGTTGCTGCGTCTCTTCGCTCTTTACGAGAATCTCCTTCGCTTCGTCATGCCCTTGTGCTCACAGCTGTCTCGCCCTAACCCGGAGACGCCCATCACTTCGTCCAACAACATCGTCGATGTCAGCGGTGTGGGATTGAAGCAATTCTGGGATCTCAAGGGTCACATGCAAGATGCCAGTGTGTTGGCGACCGCTCATTATCCTGAGACTCTGGACCGGATCTTCGTGAGTTGTTCTCCGCATAGCATGTGGAAAGGCGTTGCTAATATGAAGTTAATGTAGATCATCGGCGCCCCTTCGTTCTTCCCCACTGTCTGGGGCTGGATCAAGCGCTGGTTTGACCCGGTTACCACGTCCAAGATCTTCATCCTCTCGGCCGCAGAGGTGAAGCCGACGCTGACGAATTTCATGGATCCCTCCAGCATCCCCAAGCAATATGGTGGCGACCTGGACTGGAAGTGGGGCGACATGCCCAACCTCGACGAAGAAGCCCGTCAGGTCGTCGGCGCCCTCGAAACTCCAGCAGCTGAGGGCGAAACCAAGCCCAGCTTCATCAAGGGCCCCGTCTTGTTCAACGACGACACTATCGAGATTCTCGGCAAAGTCAACGGCGAGAGTCGGAAATCCACCCTCCCTGCGGGTTCCGTCGCCCAGCAAGGCGAGTCCGCTGCTGCCCCGGTTGAAAAGGCTGCCGCGCGAGAGACTCCTGACGCAGCCTCTGAGGACGAGAAGGTGGCTGCCGTGCAAGAAGACGCCGCCGCCCTCAAGTCAGAGGCGGAGACGGCCACGAACACCGTTGCCGCTTGAATTTATCTCATTTGAACCATTTCTCTCGTTCCCACCATAATCCATCTTTCTTAGCCAATTTTTCTTCGCTTCATCTCTCATCAAGACATTCATCAAGACACTAATAAAACGCACCATATGAGGCGTCATCCGGATCGACTTGAATAATTTCATAGAAGATTTTCTGCGCTGCATTTCATGGAACGGGCTTATTTAAAGGCATGGTCCGTACAATTTCAATTCATCAAACGGATTTACGATTGATCAGAGCCTGGTCTGACTTGACTCAGGTCGATTGCTCAGTCAACACCTGGCACTTCTCTGTTTCTCCATCACTTCCCATACTCTAGCGGCTGGAGTCTATGCCTGGTATATATTCGAAGCTTGAACTTCGGTATAACATTCTTGTTTGAGATGCTTTGAGAACTACAATGTAGACATTTGTTCTCATCTGGGTTTTTTTTCGGGTTCAGCAGTTCGGTTCCTGTCAATAGACATCACTTCGGAATCTTTACCAGAAACTTACTGATCCAGAGTAATAATGCAATGCTTAAACAAAATAAGAGGTAGAATTGTTAACCTCAACCCCCATCAGTAGGTGTCATATTCCAATTGAGCCGTAGTCGGCAATGTATGGGGACTGCCAGAGCGAGGGCTAGACTAGCCGCAAAGGTCAGTCGGCCATCACCGCCCGCAGCTCGTCCTTCCCCGGATAGCGTCACCCACCTGCTATTTATTACTGTAGAACAACAACAACAACAGCCGCCTGTAACCCCTCAATGACAGCCCGAGAGTCACGGTCATAACCATGTGGCTACAGGCGACGCTCCTTTTGCTCGCCTCGTGCGTTCCCTCCATCTCGGCCATCTATGTCGATGAGGTCGGCCATATCGATTACCACCACGCGCTTCTCGGCCTTCCCACCTCCCAATCGACCTTCTTCCTCAAGCCCTCCGCCTCGTCCAATGCCTCCCTCCTCTATACTCTCTCCGAGGACTCTCTCCTCGGCGCCGTGAATCCCAAAGATGGATCTCTGGTCTGGAGACAGAATCTCTCGCAACCCGCCCTCCCCGCCGACCAGGACGGCGTTTCCGGTCTCCTACGAGCCTCCGAAGGAACGAACGCTGTGGTCGGTGCGCTGGGGGACTATGTCTCCGCATGGACTGCTCTCGATGGAAAATTGATCTGGGAAAAGTGGTTTGCGGATGAGAAGATCGCGGATCTCGAGCTTCTAGAGCTTGAAGATGCCAGTGCCGTGCCGTCAGCTAAAGACACTGTGGCGCTATTCAGTGGAACGGCAGGTGTCGTTCGGAGACTCGATGGTAATTCGGGCCAGGTCAAGTGGGAATACAAAGATGAAAGGTTCGATTTCAAACCCTGCGCTCCCTCTACTACCGAAATGCCGGGTGGTTAGTGTTGCTGTTGCTAACTGCTAGAGCTCTCATGACAGTGGAGACATCCCGTTGCAGCTGTCGTCCTCGTCCACGGAAGTTTTCTACATCGCCCTGCAAGCATCGGCGCGGAAGGGCTATCGGATCCGCGTGGTTTCGCTGGATCCCTTGACGGGCCTTCCTACCCAGCAGCAGATCCTGAGCTCGGAAAACGAGGTGTCCGGTCCGAAGTCCGTCGTCTTCGTCGGCGCGAACACGGCCGCGCCTGTGATCGTGTGGTCTGACGCTGCGCACAAGACGCTGAAGGTCAACATTATTGGCACCAAGCAGGTATCCTCCTTCGATATTGAGAATACAAGCGGCGAGAGTATCCGGTCGATCACCGTCCACACCCCGAAGAAGCTGGAATCGCTGCCCCATTACCTGGTGCACTACGAGACGGACTCGGCCACATGGGCGGAGGTTTACCACGTTGATCTAAGGACTTCTGCCATTTCCAAGGCGTATGAGCTGCCCCGCTTGCAGGGATGGTCTGTCTTCTCCACGAGTAACAAGGACGCCAACGTCTACTTCACCCGCATCACGCAGTCGGAGACTACCGTCGTTTCTTCTGTCTCGTATGGCATCCTGGGAAGATGGCCTCACCAGTCTCCCCCGCTGGAGGAGGCGGTGCACGCCGTCTCTGAAGTTGTGACCAAGGGTAACTCGGTTGCTGTTCGGTCCGCAGCTGCTCTCGTCTCCGGGGACTGGCAGTTGATCCGCGGTGGTCAGGTCGAGTGGACGAGGTACGAGGCCTTGACGGGCGCCTTGGCCGCTTCGTGGGTTGAGACGGATGGCTCCGAGGACTTGGTCCATCAGCTCGAAGTCGAAGGCCATGAGAGCGTCTACAAGGCTTACATCCACCGCGTCAAGCGCCATGCCCGAGACCTTCAACATCTCCCTGAGTGGCTCAAGGACCTCCCGAAGCGCATTGTGACCAGCATACTCACTGACGAGGTCTCCAACCTCGACAGCTTTGGAATCTCTAAGCCTGTCATCGTTGCCGCGAAGAACGGTCGGGTTTATGCGTTGGATGCCGGGAACCACGGTGCCGTGTCTTGGGCTGTCAAGGCTGCTGAGAAGGACTCATGGGATGTGAAGGCCATCGTGGCTCAACCAGGATCCGCCACTATCTACGCCGATGATGGTAGTTCTGTCACTCTGGATGTCACGTCTGGCGCGATCCTCGCTCGTACCTCAGGCACCACTACCAAGATCCGCGCCGTTGCCGTCATTGACGATGGCTCCGCTCCAGTCACTATTGGCATTCGTGAGGATGGTACCCCGTTGGAATCCCTCGATCTCCCTGGGTTCTTTGTCACCCAGAGTAGCGACGGCCGGGTGTTGGGATGGGCCGCCAGGGACAACAAGACCCCCGTCTGGCAGTTCCTCCCTCCCCATGGAGAGAAGATCGTCTATGCCACTGCACGGCCCGCTCACGACCCTGTGGCGTCGATCGGTAAGGTTCTGGGTAACCGCTCTGTTCTCTACAAGTACCTGAACCCCAACCTTGCTCTCATCACCACCGTCGGCGAGAATACGGCGACGTTCTACCTCCTCGATGCTGTCTCTGGCCGCGTGCTGCACACTTCTGTCCAGAAGGGTGTGGACACTACGCAACCGATTGCCTCCGCCATCTCCGAGAACTGGTTCGCGTACTCGTTCTACGCGGACGTCATCTCCCCCTCCACATCCAAGGGCTACCAGCTCGTGATCTCGGAACTCTATGAGGCGCCAGTCGCCAACGACCGCGGCCCCCTCGACGCCGCCGCCAACTACTCCAGCCTTGCCTCCCTCCCCTCTCCGCACATCATCTCCCAATCCTTCGTCATCCCCGAGCCCATCTCGCACATGACCGTGACTCAAACCCGCCAGGGCATCACCACCCGCAACCTCCTCTGCACCCTGCCCCTCTCGAACGCGATCATCGGCATCCCTCGCCCCGTCCTCGACCCCCGCCGCCCGGTCGACCGCGACCCCACTTCCACCGAGGCCGAAGAGGGCCTGTTCAAGTACAGCCCCTTCCTCGAGTTCGAAGGGCGGTGGTATCTGACCCACTCGCGCAACGTCGCGGGGATCAAGAAGGTGCTGTCCAGCCCGACGCTGCTCGAGAGCACGAGCTTGATCTTCGCCTTCGGCGGGGACATCTTCGCCACTCGCGCGACGCCGAGCCAGGCGTTCGACGTGCTGGGCAAGGGCTTCTCCAAGCTGCAGTTGGTTCTCACCATCCTGGCCTTGAGTGCCGGTGTGACGATACTGGCGCCTATGGTATGTCTTCTCCCTCCCTTATGTGCTTTGCTTTAGGGTACTGGTTATGTTTTTGGCCAAGCTAACTTGTTCTTTTTTTCTTTGTGTAGGTCCGCCGGAAACAAATCAACATGATCTGGAAGGCATCGTCGTAGAGTGCGTGGCTAGCTGCGGAAGCTTGGTCTGGTGTGGATTGAGCGGTTCGATTTGTGAGAAGTATAGTTGGAGTGACGATGAGATAGATATATATGATTAATTCAGTTTATGATTGAGAACAGCGTTAGTGCTTCTGGCTGAGTACTGTTGCTGTTGGTAGCAGTTCTGTCAAGATGGTAGATTCTGCTGTGCGTTTAGCTATATACTTCGTGTTGATCCATCTTGTGCGTTGCAACGACAATCAAGATGCTAGAGACAGCTGGTTGTTCACAGGTTACTCCTCTTACGCTGCAACCGATGCTTGGCCTTGTCACATTGCGAGGGCCATAGGGTTGCGAGACAGCTGTTGAAAGTTTCAAAGCGTCGACATGCATGAAGTATAACTATGACCTATGAGAACCGTCCGCTAAGAATACCAATAACAGAAAGAAGTAACCTACACTCGACACTTGCTGATTCCAGCCACCCCAGAAAGAGAAATTCTGATACGAATAGAAGGTCCTCTGCCTCGACCGGGCCCCAGGGACTCGCTTCCCGGCGTCCCAATCTCCCCCCAACGATCCGTCAATATCTCCATGCCCTTTTTTCTTTTGGCGGGTTAATCACTTCCGCTTGAAGAGCTCGAACTGGAACTAGAACTCGAGCTCGACGAACTCGACTCACTCGACTCGGAGCAGCTTCTGTGCCGCCCACTGCGACGGTGCTTCTTCGCCTTCATCCTCTTGCGTCTATGAATTGCATAGAAGTGTTAGTGTGTGTGCGCGTGTGTGTTTCCCGAGGGACGGGGCCCAAAATTCTATGGGGCTAGAATCCGACCTACATCTTACTCGCGAACTTCATCCCCGCCGCCCCGGCCAATGCCCCGCCCGCCGTGCCGAGAAACCCGCCCCCCAACTTGCGGCCCAAGATCCCACCGGCTGCTGCGCCTGTCACGGTACTTGCGAGTCCTTTCTCGGTTGTTAGGTCTGGACCTGGGCCTGCAGTTGACGGGTGTGAAGGGGCTGGCGGCGGCAGCGGTGGTGCTGGCGGCAGTGGAGGACGCGGTAGACCCCCCTGCGGAGCGTAATACGACGCGCTCTCGCCTTGGATCATCTGGGGCTGCGAGCCGTAGGTATACGTATACGGTGCGTTGTTGGTGGTGCTGCTGCTGTCTCGATACTCTATGTACGGTGTAGCGGGCTCGGAGTATGCAGTGACTTGGCCTCCGGTCATGGTGAGAGGGATATTTGCTCGATGGATGTATGGAGAGTTGGTGGGGTACGAGGGGTTGAACTGTGGGGCGTAGTTATACTGTTGATATCGGTAGATTGGGGGTTTAGTATCTGATGGGCTTTTTTGGGGGGGGGGTGTGTTATGGGGTCTGGTTTACTTACAACCGGCTGCTGCTGCTGGTATCCTGGCTGAGGCTGCTGGTCTGGCTGACTCTGTCCCGGGGAAGGATATCCCGCCTGGTTTGGCGGGTCGTAGTTGCTGGGTTGCTGGCTGTAGTAATTGTTTTGGGGTGGGGCGTAGCGATTGCTGTTGCTGGGGGAGGTCATAATGATGGTGCTGGTTCCGCTTCGGTTGGTTGGAGTTGGTTGGAGTTGGATGGAGTGTTCCCTGGATGAGGATGGGTTTGTGATGTTGGTAGTATCTGTTGTAGTGGATCTTCAGGTGGTCATCGGAATGGTAGTGTGACTGATTGTTGGGCAGTAGATTGAAAGATGGTGGAAGGTGGGAGGATGGGTTGCGGTTGCCCTTGTTTGGCTGGACACAGCTTCTTCTATATGCAAACTGCTCATTATAGACTGTTGTCACGGATGAAGAGGCCACTGCTAGTGGTTTGAGGCTAAGTACTATTCTTGAACTTCTGTTCGAAGGGATTCCGGGCATATATGTCGAGAGTAACTGTATTCATGCATACTGAAGGTCATGCCAAGTACAAGTTAAAATTTTGTCAGGGTCGTTCTCGATGCTCCAGGCTTAGCTTCCTGCTAGATGGTGGACTATGCTGTCTCTAGTAGCTTGTGCAAATGCACAGAGACACTCTTCACTGCGATGGTTCAGTATATTAGCTGTAAGCTAGAGAGTCTGGAGTGAATATTGGAGATATAGAGGCTGACACACTGACGAATACGAGAACAGCATTCATGATTGAGGAAGAAAAAGCTTTGAGTACGAAGAAGCAGCTTATCTATGAAGTAGATCTTGAAGTAGTAGCCATGTCTTTCGAAATGGGTGTTAAACTGACAGTGAATGCGAGTCAATTTGCATCATATGTACTAGGTAGCTAAAGCCAACCTAGCCAACATCTGCCTTTTCCTCCTCCTCCTCCTCCTCCTCCTCCTCCTCCTCCTCCTC
>NW_020291745.1:0-74919 GCF_003184785.1 Aspergillus japonicus CBS 114.51
ATTTTACAAGTTTTGTTTTGCTAGCAGGATTTGACATTGCGGTGTAGAAAGACGTACCTCAAATTGGTTTTTTTTTTTTTTTTTTTTTTTTTTTTCTTCTTTCTTTTTGTCTTTACCTTGTAGGTGGTTCGTATGAGCGGGGGATGGGCAAGGAGGGATTAGCGGTTCCCGCAGTGGATCGGCGAGGGCGACATCCATTCCATCCATTCCATCCATTCGGTTCTCCTTCGCAAACGCGTTTCCTTATCACCTCCCTCCCTCTCCCTCTCCCTCTCCACCTTTGCTCCAGCAACCACAACAAAACTTCCCACCTCCAACCTCAATCTCCCTCAGTTGCAGAAGAAGAAGAAGAGCAGGATCTTTTCTCTCTTTCCCCCTCCCCTAATGTCGGTGTGCGCGCTGTAACAGTCACAGTCTTGTCACTATTGTCATATTAGCTTGTTTTCCTCTCCCTCCCTTATCAGCCTCCTTCGCTCGCTCCCGCCTCCGACCGCACTCCGCTTCGTCATTGCCTTGGCCTCCTGCGACATCAACAACCCTCCCACCATCACCACCACTCCTCCCAAAACCGACCATTCGCCCTTTGTTGACCTTCCATGTCGCTATTTGGCACATCCCCCGAGGATTCGGCGCTGGGTAATTTCGCGCAGAGATCCAAGTCATCCCTTTTCGCAGACGAACCCTCCTTCGGTGGGAACACAGGAAATGCGGGTTCCTCCTCCCTCTTCGCCGACGACGAGGGCCTGAACTCCGGTTCGCTCTGGGGAAACAGTGTCAACAAACGGACGAAACATCAAATTGTAAAGACTCTCCTGCCGCAAGATGAAGTCCCAGAAAGCTATATCGACGCGTACGATCTGGTGCTCAGTGAGGGGGATCGCGTGGGCAGTGGGGTGGGCCTGACTTCCGTCCGCGAGATCCTGTCGAGCAGCGGACTCAGTGCCAGTGATCAGGAGAAAATCCTGAATTTGGTGGTCTCGGGCGATATAGACAGCTCCACTGGCCTAGGACGTGGCGAGTTCAGCGTGCTTCTGGCCCTCGTGGGCCTAGCGCAGGAAGGGGAGGACCTGACATTCGACACGGTTGACGATCGACGCAAGAGTGAGTTGTCGCGCACCCCTCATGCCATCCTTTCGACCCGACTCGTGCAGCTAACAGCAGGTGCGCTGCCACTTGAACAGAGCTCCCGCAGCCCAGGTGTTCTTATTTCGACGCATTGCGCGCTAAGCACGAAACTGCTACATCGGGGCAGTCGTCGCAACAAGACCGTCCCACTACGCCTCCTGCCCCCGCCACCCCGCCGCCAGAGCCAAGCTCAACTCATTCACGACAGTCTGCCCGTGGGTCCATGGGCAGTTTTGAAGCCGATCCATGGGGAAGCCCTCAGCTGCATCGAGGACACGCCCATGCCCAATCCGAATCCGAGCACCCCGTTCTGAATGGTTATGGCAGCGTACGATCCGGGACAAATGCATGGGCGAGCAGAGCCAGTGATACCAGCGGCCCGCAGGATGCGCCAGAGAATCCCCATCCCAATGGAGGGGCGGGCTTGGGTCCTTCTGCTAACCCTGGCTTTGGATGGGGAGACAACGTGGGAAATACCTCGGATGGACATGGATTGGGAGGGCCGGTCCGAGCTGGACTTGGAGGCTTTGGCCCACCCGGGAGCGACCAAGGCGATCCCAATCCCCGTCGCCGGTCCTTAGGCATCGGTAGAGTTACAAATACCCGTATGGAGGAGGTGATCACGATCACCCTGCTTCCGGAAAAGGAAGGCATGTTCATGTTTCAGCATCGCAATTATGAAGTCAAGTCTGCCCGCAGAGGGAGCACCGTGGTTCGACGGTACAGTGACTTCGTGTGGCTCCTAGACTGCCTCCACAAACGCTATCCGTTCCGCCAATTGCCACTGCTGCCCCCGAAGAGGATTTCAGGTACGTTCAAATTGAGGCTTGCTACAAGCTGTCCTCCAAGCTTACACACCGTTCCCAAGTCAATGGCACTCACCTTTCAGCGGACTCCAATTCCTTCCTGGAAAAACGTCGTAGGGGACTTGTACGATTTACGAATGCGCTCGTTCGGCACCCGGTCTTGAGCCAAGAGCAATTGGTGGTAATGTTTTTGACGGTTCCGACAGTAGGTCTTGTAGATTCGTTGTGGTCAAAGCGGTGGATGATCTGACAATGGGACAGGAACTTTCAGTGTGGCGGAAACAGGCGACCATTTCAGTGCAGGATGAATTTGCGGGCCGAGCCCTACCCCCCGATCTTGAAGACTCGCTCCCCTCCAACTTAATCGACCTCTTCGATACGGTCCGCAGTGGGGTCAAACGGTCGGCGGAGGTGTACATCAACCTGTGCACGCTGTTGGAGCGGTTAGCGAAGCGCAACGAGGGGCTTGCTGCCGATCACCTGCGGTTCTCTCTGGCGCTGCAGTCGCTGACCGAGGTGACACGCGACACCTACGCAGTGGATACGAACGATGTGCCGTTGCTCAACGAGGGAATCAAGGCCACAGCACGGCATCTGTCGGCGAGCCAGAGTCTGCTGGAGGATGAGGCTCGGGCCTGGGAGGATGGGATGTTGGAGGACCTCAAGCGCCAACGCGACTGTCTAGTCAGTGTGCGAGAGATGTTTGATCGGCGGGACCGATATGCTCGTAACAACATCCCCCAATTGGAGCGTCGCATTGAGAACAACGAGCGCAAGCTGCAGGAGCTGCGGGCCCGGCCTCAGAACACGGTCAAACCGGGCGAAATCGAAAAGGTGGAAGAAGCTATCTTCAAGGTATGTGGAAATGTTCATTTCTGGGTTAGTGGTCCAGACTGGGGTGGCTAACCCGGTTGCCTCGTCGGGGATTGCAGGACAAGGAATCGATTGTGCAACAACACGCACGTGGGGTGTTTATCAAAGAGTGCATTCGGGACGAACTCGTGTTTTTCCAGCAAAGTCAGTATCACATCAGCCGGCTGCATCAAGACTGGAGTCAGGAGCGGGTCAAGTACTCGGAGCTGCAGGCGGACAACTGGCGGTCACTCAGCGATCAAGTGGAGGGCATGCCTTTAGGGGACTGATGCACTGATGCACGTGTCCATTACTGGCACTGAACATTGCTTTTTTTTTTTTTTTTTTTTCTTCTTCTTCTCTGTTTTCTTGGTCTTAAATTCTTGCGCTGTGCCTCCTGTCTACTGTATTCCAGATGATTTTTTCTTTACTCGCGCTATCCTGCCGAAGTGATCTTTGATCGTGGTTTTCCTGCAGCGACTCTAGCCCCCCCGTACGCATCCCTGTTTAGCAGACGGACCTACCGCCTGCAGAGTGTTAATTTTAGGTTTTTTTCTTCTGGACAGTTTGAACGGTTGCCGTTTGGGACACCTTGCTCTGAGATCACGGGTTGGACACATGGTTGGGTTGCTTGCTTGGTTGGGAGTGACCTGCAGGAGACATTGCATGCTGGGCCCGGCCAAATCAGGCGTACCGTGCTGTTAGTGTGAGGTATCTGCTTGACCACAGCTGTTCAATAAGTGCCGACCAGTTGAGCGTCTTCTCTGCCGTGACGTGGAGGTAATCAAGATACATGTAATGCTTGTTCTCTTTTTCTTTTTGTGATCAACCGGGTAAATATATATACTATTGAACCGGCGCGGGTAGCCTTGGTGACTTCAGGAATCAAAGCATTGGCAGGGCCGGGAGTATGAGTAGCAGTGTTTGCGGTCTGTCATGCTGCGCTCTTGGAGCAAGCAAGCAACCACTTGGCAAGCCTGTCAGTGATTCCAAGCGTATGAATGGGAAGTACAGGAAGTATTCCGAGTCTCCGGTCGGTCTTTCTAGTCGGTCTCGTGATGGCGGGATGGGAGGAAGGCGGTTAGTCAGGGTCGGGAAGTCGGCAAGTCGGGATAAACGAATCGCCGACTTGGGTCGAGTTGAAGTGGAGACGGCCAACAGTGCGCTAATCCCAAGAGGGACAAGTTCAGCTCCGCTTTTTGCCCCTGACCGCCAATAAAGACCGGCAGAAAGCGAGCCGGGAGCATTTGCAGCCTTGCAAGGCTGGGCAACGATGGGCTTTTCTGGCTGTTGCGGTTAACTTAGTCTCGTTCTGTGTTTAGCCTCGGGGCTAGTCTCTTCCTGCACGGCAGGTTTGGAGGGTTGTGTCGTCATGGCCATGATTGGCACCATGTGGTTTGGTGAGAGAGTGAGAGAGTGAGAGTGTAAGAGTCCATTCAATCTCAGCTGTCATCCCCCAATTGTCCTTTGCCCCCCTCCTCCAATGCATCCAAATGCATACTGTACATGCCACCTCTCACACGGGGAAGCACAAAAGGACAGTCCGTCGCAAAAGTCGGATCTGATCTGTACTTCTGTGGAGAAGTTTAAACATGTACCGTAACTATACGGTACCCTAAAGTTGTGGTGGATCAGAATTGTTGGCGGGACACGACTGGAAATGTGATGGGTAATCGGATGCGAGCCCTATTGGTGTGGACTCGAGGTAAGCTACGGGGTACTGCACGTACTACTATTACAGTAGGTACTGGACTTTGCCAGAGTACGGAGTACGGAGGACCTTCTAGTAGTCTCTTTCCTGGTCGGACTTACAGGGGAGAGAGTATAGTCAAGACTAGGTAGCCTATACCCTCTTGTACATACAGGAGAGTGTCTTGGAGCGACATCATGACGAGATGGATGTAATGTATATCAACCCAGCTGCCTCCCGCCTTCATCGGCTTATGGGAATTCATAACTCCACAACCACTACTAGGTACCGAGTCAGTGCAATCATAACTGGAATCATCATCAGAATAGTGGAGTCCCGCCAATTGCCAAGCCTCCTCACCTTCGTCCGTTCCGCGACGAGGGAGTGATTCAGCGCTCCAAGCTGTGAAGGAAGTCAGATTGCACGGATTTCCCCGCCGACCGTCGGCCTTCTTTCCCTGGCTCGTCGTCATCAGTCTTGGGTCAGTCTTGGAAAGGCAGCAAATCTCCGAATCATATTCCCACGCCCAGCTCGTGCCCAGAACTTGGCTTGCTTCTCTTGCTTGCTTCAATTCCTCCAATTCCTCCAATTCCTCCAGTTCCTCCCTCCTCTCTGGTTGTTCCTCTCGGCTTGGATCGGGTGCCGCTGACTTCGTTTCTGGTACCTGTTTCGCCCTCCAAAACTTACTCTCCCTCCACTTCCTCGTTCTTTTTTTTTTCTTGTCTTTGTTTCTCCTCTTCTCTTGCTTGTTTCTCAGACCTGTGTCTTAGCCCTCTCCCTCTCCTCCATCTTCTGATTCCATTCCGTGCTTTCCGTACTCCTGGGAAAAGCTTCGAATTGTCTGGTGGAATCGTGGACTATCCAGTTTCCAGACTCGGTAAGTTCAGTCATCCTTCCTCTGCTTCTCCCAATCCGGCAGTCTTTCCTTTGGCCGCTCGCCGCCCGCGCCTCTTCCCCATTCCTCGCCCTGCGCGATCTTCCCTCCTCTTCTCCCACTTGAGAAAAACACTCGGACCAATGCTTTTTCTTTCATTCCCAATTTCTTGTTTATTTCTTTCCTTTTCCCTCGTTTCCGGAAACTAATCGCACGTTCTGCTCGCCCTCAATAGGAATCCTCTCCTCTCCTCTCCCCTCCCATCCCACTCCCATACTCTCGATCCCCCTTGCAGGTGACGACGCCCACGAGGCCCTCGACAGGAAAACTCCGTCTTGGGATTTTCTCCGCTTTCGCCTGTCATCGTTTCGGGCCGCATATCAGTTGATTTTCCCAAAGGCATGCGGAAATTCGGCGTGCGTCCACCTTAAGCGGCGGGTTTCCCCTTGTTAGAGCGCATCCAGGTCCCGATCGGCGGAAGCTCCTCCGAGATCCTCAATCATAACCTGGTTTCGTGGCGCATCGACCTCCAACGCACGAGCGCCCCGGGGAGGAAAAGGAAATCTGGTACAACAAGCAATTTAGTCGCTTTATCTGACCAACAAACAACAACTTCTACTGGGATAGCGCTTTTCGATCTCGTGCGCTTCCCCCCCCGCCGTCGCAGTCATGGCGTGGGATCATCTAGATATCGATAAGCCCCATCTGGCGTACATGATCTTGGGTGGGTTCACCAGTCTGTTCATGTTATGTTCGCTCTTCGTCAAGGAGAAGCTGTACATCGGTGAAGCCACCGTTGCCACGCTGTGTGGTATCATCTTCGGGCCTCATGCGGCCAACCTCTTCAACCCCATGTCCTGGGGCAATGTCGACAAGATCACGCTGGAATGCTCGCGCATTGTCCTGGTCGTCCAGTGCTTTGCCGTCGGAGTCGAATTGCCCAAGGCCTACATGGAACGGCACTGGAAGTCGGTGTTTTTGCTGCTGGTGCCCGTCATGACCTGGGGCTGGCTGATCACGAGTCTGTTCATCTGGTGGATGGTGCCGCCCCTCTCGTGGCTCGAGAGTCTGATCTGCGCGTCCTGTGTCACCGCCACGGACCCCGTTCTCGCCTCCTCCGTCGTCGGTAAAGGTAAATTCGCCCGCCGAGTCCCCAAGCACTTGCGAGACCTGTTGTCCGCCGAGTCCGGCTGCAACGACGGCATGGCCTTCCCGTTCATTTATCTGGGCTACTACATCTGGCGCTACCGCCCCCATGCGGGCGAGGTGTCGCTGCATTGGTTCTGTGTCACCATTCTGTACGAGTGTATTTTTGGCGCGGTCTACGGGTTCATCATTGGGTATCTGGCCCGGCACGCGATTAAGCTCGCCGAACGGAAGGGGCTGATCGATCGCGAAAGTTTCCTGGTCTTCTACTTCGTGCTGGCCGTCTTCTGCGCCGGCTCGGGCAGTCTACTGGGCATGGACGACCTCCTGATCGGCTTTGCCGCCGGCGTGGGCTTCAGTAATGACGGATGGTTTACGGAGAAGACTGAGGAGTCCCACGTGTCCAACGTCATCGACTTGCTACTCAACTTGGCGTACTTTGTGTATTTTGGTTCCATCATTCCTTGGGAGGACTACAACAACCCATCGATTGGTCTGCAGCCCTGGCGACTGGTTGTGATAGCGATTTTGGTCATCTTCTTTCGTCGCATTCCGATCATGCTGATATTGAAACCGATTATACCCGATGTGAAAACGTGGCGCGAGGCATTGTTCGCTGGCCACTTCGGGCCGATTGGCGTCGGTGCGATCTTTGCGTCGATCTTAGCACGGGCCGAACTGGAGGGACAGGGCACCAGTCCGTTAGGAGAATCAGAGCTCCCGGCGGCTGGCTCTTCAAACTACTATATTATTCAGCTCATCTGGCCAATTACGACCTTCATGGTCATTTCCTCAATTCTGGTTCACGGCTCGTCCATCGCCGTCTTCACGCTCGGCAAGCGGATCAACACTCTGACCATCACATTGTCCTACACCACCGCCAACGAGGAGGGTCCCTCCTGGATGAACCGTCTGCCGCGGGTGCAATCACTCGCCAAGGGTTCCATGTCCTTCCGCAAACCGGATGAGGATGAATCCTCTAACGAACCCGATTATCCTCCGGGTACGCTGCCTCCGATCGGAGTTCCGGGTAACTTCTTGCGTCGTCAGAAGGAAGACGAAACAGATCCGGCACGTGCCCGATCGACGAGTAGGACCCGTAGGAGACGCCGCAGACGCAACGACGGAGCGGGTGGTCCCATTAGCCAGTCGGCCATTGCGCCCCAGCGAACAGCAGATACCGAGAAGTCCGAGAAGCAAGAAGAAGAACGCGAAGAGGAGGAAGAACGCGACAGAATCGAACGGGAATCCTCTCCTCCTAACCGGGAGCGCGATCGCTTCGGCCAAGAGCCGATCATGGAAGTTTACCTGGAGGGTCATAACATGATCATGGAGGATGAAGAGGGTAACGTTCTCAAGGTCGAGGACGTCAGTCACATGTCCGAAGAAGAGCAGAAACAGCACATCGAGGAACAGCGGCAGAGGTTACAACAGAACCCGGCCAACTTTGCTCCCTCTCGCTCACATCCCCACGAGAAGACCGAAGGCGAGGAGATCGAGAAGACCCTGGAAGAAAAGGCCGAACGTTCTGTCGAAAAGACTCGGAAGATGATTGGTAACTGGATGAAATTCGGCAAGGGCGGCGATCGTGTCCAGGTGCCTGTTCACACCGACGAGGAGAAGGCTGCTGCCAAGCGTAGGGCCGAGAAGGACGCTCACAAGCGCAAGGGCAAGGGCCGCTCCGCTCACGCGTACCAGTTTGGTAACACGATTATTGTCGAGGATGAGGATGGCGAGGTCATCAAGAAGTATTCGATCCCCTCGAAAGAAAAGCCTAAGCCTGAGGGTAATGCTCCGGTTCGACGAGGACTGACCCGGATGGGAACCTGGTTCGGTATGGAGGAAGAGGGTGAAACTTCGCAAGCGGCCCGGAAGGCAGCACAGGACGAATGGCTGGCAGATGACGGTCTGCGTTTCACCCTGGCTGACGATGGCGACGTCGGAAAGCGCGGCATCGAACACAAGGGTCGTCGCATGACCAAGCATGAATTCGCCCAACAGATCCGCAACCTAGGCCCCAAGGCTCGTCGCGATGTGGTGGAGGAAACCGATGCTCCGGAGCGGGTGAAGAACGTTGCGCGCCAGGAGGCCGAGAAGGCCGAAGAGCAAGAGCACGAGCAAGAGCGCCGCAAGTCAGATCCCGGCGTGGCACCCTCCGTCCCCGTTTTCGACGATGATTCCGAATCCGAGACTGATCTCAGCGACGATGAATCGGGCCATGGAGTTCCCGGCGACAACATCGCCGCCTCTTTGGCCCGGTTCAGTCGTGGTACCGCCGCCGATGAGCGACGCTCCCGCCATGTGAGCCCGACGTCATCGTCTCCAAAGACGCAAGCTCGATCGCGCAGAGATTCCGAGGATGACGGCACCGAGCGTGTGCCGCCTTCTCAATTACGGGAAGCGGCTGGTCTCGCCCGTCCGCCTCAGCAGGCCGATGACGACACGGGCGAAACGCCCGCTGAGCGACGTCGTCGTTTGGCTGCGCTGGGTGAGATCAACAACTCGGACGATTCGGATGACTCCGATACTCCGGTGGATGAAGTGGATGAATCCGACAGTGAGAACAACGGCGCAAACCAGAGCCGGGTGCAATTCGCCGACGGCACCAAGGACAGTCGCCAGCAGTCATTTAACGGCGGTAGCTCGGGTGAAGCCCAGGATACGGGGTCGACCTACTCGCGCCACAGCCGCAGTGCTAGCCGTCGCAGCATCTCTTGGGGAGGCGAAAAGGGACGAGAAACATGATAAACGATCAAGAAAAAGAGGGGAAAACGAGAGAGGGGTTGTTCACTGGTCATAGAGGGAGGGGAGATTAGAAAAAGGGGGGAGAAGAAGGCGGTGAACGGACCCCGAGGGGTCCACGATCCACGTTGCTGCTTGTACTGCCTTGGAGACGATGGCCTAGCTTGATTCCTTGCATTGAGCGAGCATTGGATTGCATGCATTTGCGTGGTGATGTTTCTTTCCTGCCTCTTTCCTTTCTTGTGTATAGAGCAAGATTCACTTTTTCTTTTTTTTTTTTTTTTTTTTGTGTAACTTACTTCCTACCCGGTTGATCCGGTCTTACTCAGGACGAGGGGAATTCCGACCTGTGACTAGAGGGTTGATTTCCGATGTGATGAGTATGGAGTACATAGATAATTGCATAATGGTATTGTTTGGCTACTGGATTATGTGTCTGATAGGAATGACTGTAGGATTTCCGTAGATTTGCGCCAGCTATACTTTTATGGCAGATGGCAGGTCACAGTTCTTTTGCTCATGTTAGTCCATGAATCCATCCAATTGCCGGGTAATATGTGTAGAAATGCCCCTGCTTATCATACGTCTCAAAAGAAACCCACGACTATGATCTACCTACACAACTTCATAGCTCTCAAACTATTCCAGTTACCGCATCCTCCTAAGCCCGGTACGCCACAAGTGAGCGTCCGTGTTGTCTGCCACCACCAGGAGCAGTCTGAGAAGGGTGGGGGGGGGGGGGGGGAAGAAGCGATTGGGGGCATTGAGCACCGTCGCTCACTTGCGTGATGTATCCGCTGGCCAGCAGTGCTGAGAGCCTCAACCCGGGTGCTGAAGGAAATGGGTCTGTGGTGATTGCGGTGGTAGGATTCTAGTCTCAATGCTTATTCACCCTGTCATGAAAATACTGGTCAACCGTCGACTTTGATTCCTTCAGGTTCATCCTTTGTAGTGATTTGCACTTTGTTGCCTGGGATCGGGATATCAGGATTGATCGAACATTAGCACGGAATCACTGGCTGATTTTGAACCAGGCCTAGATTTCCTGGTACCCGAATTCCGAATCATGCGCTGGGGATAATGCGGAGAACATGCTTGGACACCGTTCTTCCATGATCGTCCGCTGCTCGGTCGCGAGCAGATGGCTGCAGAAGAATGGAGAGCAGGTATGGACGAAGACTTTGATTCTGGGGCAGCTGAAAATACTTGATCTGAGTGCTGCATGGCTCCCAGTTACTGTTTCGCTCCCCTTTTGCTTCGAGTGGCTCTGCACCTAGAGAATTCGGGAGCCGACTCACATACGAAAGCAAGTTACGGAGAGAAACACTTGCCAAAGCCATCATTTGAGTTCAGTCAGAATACGTCTCAAGCAGAAAACCAATAGAAGTCGATAGAACAACAGCTAGAAAGACCCATAACCTTGGACTTAGAGAAGCACGGAAGAGAAGTGGAGAAAAAGGCCCATGATAAGGACCTTCAGCAACCTCTTCTTCACAACAACCACCTCCGAAGCCTGCCTGCACCCTACCAAAGAGAATTCCTAGTTTCAGTCCAAACCCACAGCCCACCTCTTTCGTTTCAGATAATAACCTAGTCCGATCACCACTCGGATGAGTGCCCCTTGTAACGTCATGCTCGTTTTGCATGCTGCCCGAAGGAACATTCAATCTTGACCCACCAGGCGAATTTCCGTTCCCAAGGCCGATCTAATGTCTTCGAACAAGTCGACAATGTGAGTGAAGTACCCTCTGTGGCCCATCTCGTCGCCCCCAAAAGCCATGCCCCATACTCTGCCCTGATCATCACATACAAGGGCTCCAGAGTCCCCGGGGCCGATCACAGGGCTGCCAGTATGGCTGCTTTCACTGATGAAATGATGTTCATGAGTCACGACGATGTCACCAGCCTCATCTTGCGCTATGTTGGCAAGCTTAAGATTGTTGCACTGACCCTCCGTCCATCCTGTGGCATGGTCGAGTTCAAAAATCCGGAGTTCGTGGGGAGGAGAAGCCGCGGTGGTAAGCGTGGTGAAACGGTGTGACGGAGTTTTCAAGTCCAATGACTACAGAGAATTGTTAGCACAAGAAAGTTTAGAGATTGGGATCATGGATTCGGAGACAACCCACGGTGTTCTGGCCTGTAGCCCGGCCCACAAGGCGGATAAGAGCCCAATCCATAATTGAAGGACGCGTTGACGTCGGATCCTTCATCTTGATGGTAGTGAGATGCTTGTTGCGAAGGCCCGAGCCCGCAAACACCTGCCCCAAGCGAAACTTTCCCTTCTTTTTGTCCGTCTCCAACCTGTCTATCTCCGATTGAATATCTACCATTTCTTGTTTCACCCGTCTCCACGTACGCTCGTCCGGCGACCCGTGGCCTACTCTATTTACCTGATCCATCTCGGAAAGATTGCGGATTGATGCAGTAGGAAAGGACATTCTGGAAGATGACATTATAAAAACCTGAGTAGCACCGCTTAGCAAGGCTAACTAGCCTCGCTGGAAAACGTTTGTATACTCTACCAAAGCGTATGCTGTCTCGAGGAGTATCTGTGTCAATATTGTTACCAACAGTCTTTTCGTCTCCGAGTTCACGAATCGACAATGAGAAGTCCTCTGTCAGGAATCTGCGACTTGTTCACCGTCTGCAGTTGTCACTGCTCCCTTTCCTAGTATCTCTCGCCTTGTTGTGCGACATAGGGTGTATTTGATGCAGAAAGTGATCTTGAGCTTTCTTGCTGAGGTTCACTTTGAGACGCAGGGCCCGGCGATGTGTTAGACGGTGCTTGTTCAGGTCTTTGTTCATTGTCACCATTGACGTTTTCCTAAGCTTTGCGCTTTTAATTCGGAAAGGCCGTCTTGAACGTCCCCACGAACCGGAGGCTTATAGAGAACAAGGCCCAGATGCATCGCGTCCATATCCGTGGCTGCAAAGTTCGAAGGCGGATTGCGACCTCTGGCATTCAGAAGGAGCAACAGTGCCTTGGGACTCAACAAATCCTCCTGTTTGATATGTAGCCACACGTAGCAGCCCCGGTACCTTGTACCCCTGTCCCGATTAGCATTTGCTTGTTCGATCGACGAAAGAGTCACGTCCAGCTTTTCAATAGGTACAGGGTACCTGCTTTCCATGACAGGAGTATTGTTGATAGTCTAAATAGCATTGCAATTAGGTATCCATAGCTATTGCTCAGTCCGTTAGATTTGCCATGTCCATAACCATGGCTATAGCATCTCCATGCTTTGTAGAAACAGTTCTTTCTCACTACCGGTGCCAAGAATCCATGCTTGGAAACCACTTCCCTGATGTCGCTGAGCACAACAGAAAAAGGGGGACTGTTGCAGAGACATGGTGCAGATGAAAATAGTATAGCACTAGCCTCGATCTATAACTAGAAGAGTTGGATCAGCCAAGATTGCAGAAGTGCTATCGAGAATAGAATGTATCCACCACTACAACAAGCCTTTTCGCTAGCTGCAGGGAGTTCATGCGCTTTCAGATTCAATAATGAGGGAGCCTTTGCATCTCAAGCTACATCGAATAAAACTCTCAAGTGCTTTTTTGTGGCGGTTGGCGACCCGGAGCGAGTAGATTTGAATAGAGTAGTCAATCGCCTCCCCCGCCTCGTCCCCGCCACCTGCAATCGCCGCCACAATCTCCCCTCCGAGTCGGGCCACCTCCCTTTTAATTAAAAGTAGCAGCCGGATATTGTCCAGTAACAGGCTGACCCTGCGCCCAACACGCTATAGTGTATCTAGGGCGCGCAGGCCGTGGTTGATGAGGCCGATCGAAGTCGGCGCCATCCTGTCCTGTCTGCCTTGTCAGTAACCCCGTGAAACAGCATGTTTCCGTCCCGGTACATCCTGGGGTTGCTTACTGTGCATGTTGAGGTCGAAGTCGATGAGTATCTTGCAAAGATGTGACTCTGCAAGAGTGAAGGTCGCATAATAATATTTGTCAACCTTGGTGATAGGAGGAAATCATGTATACCGCATTAGTGCCAGTTCTCCGCATACGATAGCACAGGTCCTGATTCCGCCATCGCGCGCGTCTGCTTGCTTTTGTCTGAGGTATCTATAGTCTCTCTCGTGATGCTGCGTGATGAAAACTGCCTGAACGGTCGCAATTTTGGAGGACAGTTCGGCCAGAAATGTGGGGTCATTCATTATATTGCACCGTTCCGACATTGAATCACGCATTGACCGGTTGAACCACCACCCGTGGGCCTGACTGTTACCTCCCGCATAGGTTTTTGTTCATCGAATAATTTGTCGCTGTGTGATCTTCGTAGCCGAGAATGACAGCCGGCTTTCCAAGCATTTCGCTCCCAGACCACTCGACCACGAAGGGGTCGCTGAAGATGTTGTCAATAATTCGCCCCAAAACCCTGGCTTCTGTTGCTATGATGTGCTGAAAACCTCGTCCGCGAATTCCAGGTCTAGGAACTGGTTGAGATACTCTTCCATCACCTGGCGAGACAGCGTATTCGTCAACCATCCCGCAACAAGCACTGACCATCTCTCCCATGTATTGAGAAAGACAAAACAAAAACAAAACCAACAAAAACACAAACAGGCGATGATAAACATCCTCCCCTCTTCCCCCTGTGTCCCAGACCAATCGCCCCTCTCTACGAGCTTATGTGACTCCTTCTGGGCCGGCGGATTTCCCTATTTAGGGACCATTTTGCTCAAGATTCCACCCAGGAAGCTTTGGGACTCTTGCGGGGGCTTGGATGGCTGCTGCGGGGGCTGCTGCTGGGTATATTGCCGCAGCAGCCATTGCTGCAGCTTGAGTCTCTGCTCCTGGGTGAGAGGAGGGAGAGGAGCGACCGGAGCTGTTGGAGGACCGCGGCCAGGCTCAAGGCGTGGGATATCTGATACGGGCCACAGGAGGAGGTTGAGGACTCTGACGTCGAGGCTGCGCTGTTAATTAAGGGATCTTGGGCCGGCATTGATGGGAGGCCTTGAACGTGTCACCACAACTACAAACTTTGTTTGTGAGCAGCTTTCACCTTCCTGGTTGCCAATTTGGCTACTGCGGAGACTGATGAAACTGTGTTATGATGTTACCAGTCGCACCTTCGCTATGCTGGCAAGCATAAGATTGTTGTACTTCCTCTCCGTTCACCCTGTACTATAATGAAGTTTATATAGCCGGTGTTCGCACGGTGGAGAGGCAACGGTGGTAAGCTCAGTGAAACAGGACAACTAAGCTTGTAAGTCTAATAACTACAGAGAAGTATTAGCACACAAGAGTTTAGAGATCTGGATCACGGATTTGGAGATAGCCCACTGTGTTATGACTTGTAGCCCGGTCCACAAGGCGGAAAAGGGCCCAATCCAAGATTGTGAGGGTGCATTGACCCCGGAGCTTTAAGCATGATGGCAGTAAGACGCTTGTTCCGGAGCCCCGAGCCGGCCAACACCTGCTGCACCGTGAGCTTGGTTGTTAATGAATCTCAGTCAGCTCTGTGCATCGGTTTACTTCTCAACAAGATTAGCCTCGAATCAAAAGCACCTAGATTAAGCTTACTGCTCTAAAGTTTCGTTCTGAGTGGGATAAACCTGCAGCTCAGGCTCCTTCATATGCTGCGTAGCATTGGGAACGATGGCTGCGCGGCGCCATGACCGTGGACTGGGTGTAGGAGGGGCCTGTCGTTACAGGTGCAGAAGACGCTCAATTTCGACTTGCATCGAGCATCGCAAACTGCTTTGCCTCCTCAGCCCGTGTCTTGACAGACACAAAAGCAAACCCCATCGGAGACAAAGCAACATGGATGTGTCGAGAGCTGTAGCTTAACCCCAGACCCAAGAGCCTACCCTTAATCGGCGCTGGTATTCCTTGTTGATTCGTTTTGTGAATATAGTGTATAACCTCTTCGATATGTTATTGCATGACAATCCAGGTTGCGATGCTTGACCTGCCCTAGACTCCCGCGCAGCAATCAAGCTGCTTTCATTCCTCTCCAGGTAATTCGGGGAAGCAGCAGATACAATTCGGGCTCGATTGTCATCTCGCACGACAGGAATAAAACCCCTGTGTGATTCTAGGCTGGATGTGCCTGCCTCAGGAGTATTATGAAATTGCCTTCCACGATGCATAGAAGCCGGCGCGGCTGTTTAACCATCGCCTGGCGCATGGTCCTCAACTGATTTTCCCGGAGGCCCGAGCCTGCAAACACCTGTCCCGAGCGAAACTTTCTGTTTTCTCGGTCAGTCTCAACCCCTTCATTTCTCGTTTCACTTGAGCAAAAAAGACATCACTAATGGCTTCGCAGCGGGTTTGCCGCCTCTGGGGAAGTGATTGTCGGGCGCAGTTGGTAAGGATCAGGCTGGCATTGGGCGAGCATTGGCCACATCTCTGGCTCCGAAGCCTTGGCCGCTTTGTCCACCATGATCACAAAAACGTCGAGGCTGTGCGTCAGTGCCGTTCTGCCTGCGGCAAAAAGCGTGGTTACAACCACGTTGGCCCGACTCAGGGTATCCTCTCGCAGTGATTTGGTTGCAGCTCGGAATTCGTCATGGTCCCCGCGTCACTGCGAAGAGCCTCGTCGAATTGCTGAGCAACGTGCTTGCGCTTGCTGCTCTCTCGGGGCTGAAAAACGGACTCGTCCATTATGCAATCCATAGTTACCAATTATTTTGAATTTGCAAAAGGTGATGTCCGAGTACTTATTGCTAAGAACTGTACAACGTGCGCACGACTTGTGTCTCTTCTAGGTGAAGCCACAGCCTCCAAAGTCTGGCCATGTAATTCGCCTTGATCTCGGATGCTGACTTTGTCGGAGAGCCTGAGGAGGGGAGACTTGTTGCAGGGAACTCAGTGTCTGCAATACGACGCACATTAGTAATGTGATCCTTCTTCGTGCTCTGCAGTGAGATCCGCTTGCCGACTATTAAAACAAGGAGGAAGATCGACTTACCTCGGAAGGTGCCGGATGCGAAAAGCTACGAAGGTTGACTTCGCCTGAGAACCCATTTCCCGTTCTTCGAAAAGGGATATGGATTCACAAAGTAACATGTCAATCTTCGTTCATGTCGTCCGTCCTTCCGTCCCTTCCATCATCCATGTCGGGCTTCTGCCTCTGTTGGCAAGAGGCCGTCATCCGGGCTTGCACATTGTAAAAGCCATTCAAGTACACTTGAGGTAGACTGCCTCTTTCTTCACCGAGCCTTGGATCTTCCCGGATCTGCCAGCCTTCTGGAGTATGTTGGGCTAGGCACACATAGATGTCATCGCAGAAACGGAGGCTGAGGTACCCACAGCATCAATAACGATCACAGTATCTGCTTTCACTATGTCCACAGAAACATGGGCTAGTTTCATCTCTTCTTGTGTAGCCGCATATTCAACCGGCACGTGAGGTTTGGACCGGATCAATGGTTTGAATCGACAGGCAGGGGTTATGACCCCAGTATAGATATCATCTTTGAATTTGGAAAGAATCGGCCTTGGCATGTAGAGACAACTTTCGGAAGGGGGCCAAGTAGCAAAGGGTCTTGAGCCTGTAGTGTTCATGATGCCAATTGACAGCCCGAAAGTGGTCAATAGATGATTGAGATCATTCGAAATCAATTCAACAGCAGTGTTGGTGTACAGATATAATGATGTGATTGCTCCGTGGTAGGTATGTTGAAACGACCGAACGAAGTACTGTACAACGTCAAGACAGGCAAAGTATGATCTAAAGACATGATAAAGTTCATGTTGCTGTTGCTGCTCTTGTCGTGCTTTTTGTAGCATTTTGCTAGTCGCAAACTGCTAAGGCCATGTGCTGCCCAGTTATGTTTGCTCGATTAGCTTGAGCGGATTTCAATTGTACTTTAATACGCCTTCTCTCTGCGCAAGACTAATCTTGCTCACGCATGACAGCTCATCAATGAACTTACCTGTTGCGGCGACGATGGTAGGAAATTGTCGAAGTCATTTCGGTACGGAGGTGGGTGTCTAGCTGGTGAACCCAAATACCGGGCAGGCGAAGACTGTCTCACGGGGTTTGTCAAGCTCTTGGCGGGTGTGTATTCCCTGGAATCTCCGAAGAAACTGACTGCGTAGTGGACGACAAATGAGCAGAATACGCGCGAGTTCGAGAAAGGGACAATTTCGGGCGTGCACCCACTGGCTCCGAGTTTCTGGGTTCGGCAACGGGAAAAAGAGGCGTGGCTGGAATCGAATTTGACCTTGCTGATTCAAGTCTGGGCGCCGTGTATCTTCGCGGTCAAGATTGGAGGGATGAGGTGGAGAGTGTCCGTATCTAGGTAGGGAAGGAACGATGGTGGAGGTCAGATATAGCGCTGAGATCCGCAGGCGAGCTTATCGGCAGTCTGAAGAGACAATCTCCGGAAATGATAAAGGCCAGTGGACGTGGCGATTTGATGGCTCAGTAAGGGGACTCCACGATCTCCAGGATCTGGTGTGATCGAGACATCTTTCCTAGGCACTGAAGCTCTTCGAAATATGCAAGACGGTCAACAATCTGTAACTAGAGCCTCATGTCGGGTTCCAGTACGTCTTTTGACTCCACCCAGCCTCTACAGCCGTATGAGGTAAAGCCTGCTGGCTATCACGTAGGCCAATAGCAGCACCAGGCTTTTTGATATAGCTCTTTGGTAGGAGTGCGCAACAGATTGTTACACTGCACTGCACTCCGTACCATCCCACTCAGATGCAGTGCCGCCCGAGCGATATGCCGACGCGCCCACAACATGCACCGCAGGTTCTGTCCAAAATATTAGCGGCTGATGATGTCTGTGACCATTCACAAAGCAATCTGCTTCTGCTCTGCCAATGAAAAATGTTGACAAGAAGACTGAAGCTGCATGCACCTACCGAAATTACCCACAGGAACTCAGTTGAAGACGACGAAACCCCAGACCTTGTCCCTCTCGTCCTGGCCTCAATGGCTACCATATGAGTGGGGGCCTGGCCTCCGTCCCCATAGCATATCGACCAGTTGACATTCCCCTCGAGCTGGACACGTTTCATGCCGGAACTAGCGGTCATTCGCGTCTCATACGATGTGTATGGGCTGATGCTTGTCCGAGTCAGCTTCTCCCCTGTGTCGATGAGCGGTGAATGAAATGTCCACTAGGATGAGCCTGCGATTAGCTTCATCAACCAGAAAACAGGAAATGATGATGAAATGGACGGGTTTCTGGCACCGGGATGGGGATAGACAGTGGAAACATACAGACTAGAACTAGCGAGGCTTTGATGGAGCCGTCGCTGTGCTGCCACAGGAACTGCAAGGTGTGTCCGCAGGAGGCGGGGGAGGTACAGAAACAGTGGGGGGAAGACCGAAAAGCGCGAGGGGTGCCACAATGTTCGCCATGGCAAATTGGTGCACACGACTTCCCCGGGCCTAGGTGACGGTCCGCAGGGGGAGGATAGCAGCAGTAGAAGTAGCATCAGCGGCATGCGCAGGTACGTTCACGACGGCGGAGACAAGGGGATTCTGGCCTCTCTGTTGATAGACAGACCAGATGAAGGAGGTAGTCTCGCTGCAGCTAGGGATAGACTGCTACCGATGGTAGTGGTGGGAGAGGAGATGATAGAGGGGGTGATCTGTGGGTCGCCTGCTTGAGCAATGGTCACATCTGGAGCGTAGATAGATCTTGCTTGGCTGGTGATGGTGATGGTGGTAGTAATCAAGATAGTACTAATGATAATGACATCGATGGACTTGAAATTGAAACAAAGGGCGAAGAATATGAGGATCGAGATAGGCAATGCAATGATAATTGTGCAAATGTGATGAAGGATTCGAATCTTGATAGTAGAGTCACACCTATAGAGGGAGTGGATTGAGGGAAGGAGCGAAGAGTGGATCTTGGATGGAAGGGGTGGGTGATGGAGGATGGAGGAAGAGGAAGAGAAAGAAGGCTGGGAGGGGGTTTATATGTTGAGAGAAGGAAGGTGGTGAAGAAGACAACGGAACTGAAAGCAGGCAGCCCTTGAATAAAGGATATTCTTTTCTATGCACTGATCAATGGAAGCCTATATCTCACAGTAAGAAGGTTGGCAATCTACCCTTTATCACATGGTAGGGTGAATTGGAAGAAGCCCTAAATTCACCGCCATGGCTACTACGCGCTCTCTCCCACATTGAATCTCCCTAACCAGTTCAGCTCAGCTGAATTCTGTCATCTCTATGATTACCCAGCAAGGGATTGTACGTTTAACCGGGACCAGGGCCTAAATGATTGACATTTGTATGACACATAGCATAAGAATAGCAAACTCCGCAGGCGAAAGCTCACTGCTCCTGCACCACCTTAGCCCTACTACCACCCCCATCCATCTCCTCCTCACAAGCCACAACCCTCTTCTTCACGGCAAAGAAACTATCCGGCGTGACGGAAATCGAGGTAATCCCGGCTTCAACCAGAAACCGAGCAAACTCCGGATGATCGCTGGGCCCCTGCCCACAGATCCCGATCTTGCACCCCTGCTGGCGCGCCACGTGGATCGCGCGGCGAATCATCCAGAGCACGGCCTCATCCTGCTCATCAAACAGATCCGCCAGCTCGCCAGAGTCCCGATCCACGCCCAGCGTCAACTGCGTCAGATCGTTAGATCCGATGGAGAACCCATCGAAGTAGCGGGTGAACTCGGCCGCGCGGATCACGTTCGCCGGAATCTCGCACATCATGTACACCTGCAGGCCGGCCTCGCCGCGCGCGAGCCCGTTCTCCGCCATGACGGCTAGCACCTTCTCGGCCTCGTGCACGGTGCGGCAGAAGGGGATCATGACGATGGCGTTGGCGAACCCCATCGTCTCGCGCAACCGCTGGATGGCGCGGCACTCGAGCGCGAACCCCTCGCGGTAGCGCGGGGAGTAGTACCGCGAGGCGCCGCGGAACCCGAGCATGGGGTTCTCCTCGTGGGGCTCGAACTCGTCGCCGCCGATCAGGCTGGCGTACTCGTTGGTCTTGAAGTCGCTCATGCGGATGATGGCCGGCCGCGGGTGGAAGACGGCGCACAGCGCGGCGAAGGCCTGCGCCAGCTTGTCCACGAAGTAGTCGGGCTTGTTGTGCGCGTACCCGACGGTGAGCTGCGCGATCGTCTTCTTGGTCTCTGGGTTTGCGAGCTGGTCGAAGTGCACCAGGGCCATCGGGTGGATCTGGATCGTGTTGGCCACCACGAACTCCATGCGCGCCAGCCCGATCCCGTCGACGGGGAGCCGCCACCACCGGTACGCCGCCGCCGGGTTGGCCAGATTGACCATCACCTGCGTGTGGCGACTCGGCGGCAGCGAGGCGAGGTCGACCACCTGCGTCGAGATGTCGGCGCTCCCCTCGTAGATGAACCCCACGTCCCCCTCGGCGCAGGACACGGTCACGTCCTGTCCCGTGTGCAGGATGTAGGTCGCCGTGCTGACGCCCACGACGGCGGGGAGGCCCAGTTCGCGACTGACGATGGCCGCGTGCGAGGTGCGCCCGCCGTGGTCCGTGATAAGGGCTTTGGCCTGCTTCATAATGGGCACCCAGTCCGGATCCGTGGCCCGGGTGACCAGGATCGAGCCCGGCACGAACCGGTCGATATCCTGCGCCGTCTCGATGAGACACACCCGGCCGGAGACGGCGGCATCGCCCACGGACACGCCTTTCGCCAGCACGCGTTCTCGCTTCTGGACGTGATACGTGGTGAAGCTGCTGGCCGCGTCGTGGCGCTGCGAATGCACCGTCTCGGGCCGCGCCTGCACGATCCACAGCTGCTGGGTCGTCCCGTCGCGCGCCCACTCGAGGTCCATCGGACAGCCGTAGTGCTTCTCGACGATGCACGCCCACCGGGCCAGGGTCAGGATCTCCGTGTCCGTCAGGACCCAGGCGTCGCGCTCCGCCTTGGAGGTCGGGACGTTGCGCGTCGGGGTGGTGGTATCGCCGTACACCATTTTGACCTCCTTGCTGCCGCGGTCTTTCTTGACGATCGGCCGCAGCTGGGGGTCCTGGAGCAGGGGCTTGAAGATTTGGTATTCATCCGGGTTCACCGCGCCCTGCACGACATTCTCGCCCAGCCCCCACGCAGCATTGATCAAGACGACCTGATCGAACCCGGACTCCGTGTCAATCGTGAACATCACCCCGGACCCGCCGCCGGGGGCATCCGACCGCACCATCTGCTGCACACCCACCGACAGCGCAATGCCAAGGTGGTCGAACCCTTTGGCCTGGCGGTAGCTGATGGCGCGATCAGTGAACAACGAGGCGAAGCACCGTCGACACGCATCGAGGACCGCCTCCGCGCCACAGACATTGAGGTAGGTCTCCTGCTGGCCGGCGAAGCTGGCGTCGGGGAGATCCTCTGCCGTGGCACTGGAGCGCACGGCCACGTTGAGATTGTTGTCAGCAGTGCCGGCGCAAAGAGACAGCTCGCGGTATGCTGTGCGAATGGCCTCCTCTTCTTCTTGCGGCCACCGGCCGTGCAGGAAGAGGCTGCGCACGGCGTGGCCGGTCTCAACGAGGGTGCTGCGGCGGGACTGCCAGTCGGCCACGAGGGCAGCGATCTTCTCGCGGAGGTGGTTGGCGTCGATGTAGTGCCAGTAGGCGTCGGCGGTGGTAGCGAAGCCCGGGGGCACGGGGATGCCCGCGCTGCCTAGCTGGCTGAGCATCTCCCCCAGCGACGAGTTCTTCCCGCCCACGAGGGCCACGTCGCGCCGGGTGAGCTGGTGCAGCTCGAGGACAAGGGGGTGGTCACTGCTGCCCATTGTGTAGTTACTCATAATTTGAGCCTAGTCTTTCCTGTAACCTTGCGCGTAAGCGAACAAGACCTCCGCGAATATGCGACTATTTAACTCCCCACCATACAGTAAGCAAGTACAGCAACCCAGACTCCCATCCTTACAACCATACAACAAAACTCAAGCTCTTTCACATGTAATGCATCACCCTATACTCCCAGGAATCAGTCGAATACGAGGGTGGTATGATCGCCGTGCAACCTAGCCCAAGGTAAATACTGGAAGTGGCGATCCTGTATGGCGCGGAGGTGCAACCCTAACCCACCCTGCGGGGAAGCGTTCTTTGTCCACGCATACTTCCCAACACCCATGGTAAATCCCCAGTACTCCCTCGGAGATCGCGATCCTGCAATTAGCAACTCAGCATCTCCCGGCCGAAAGAGCTGTATCAATTTCACATGTTATCCCTCGAGTCCGCCATCCCCACACAATTCAATCCATATCACTCAGGGCCACCTCGGATCTGAATACGTGTATATAACACCAAAGACATCCATCCCATATCCTCGCGCAAATAACCCTAACTCGCCTCCTATATACAGCTCACACTGACTATACCCAATACACACTCCAGAAATATGACATCCCGCATCGGCATAATCGGCGTCGGCCCCGTCGGCGCCGCCGCCGCCTACGCCCTGCTCTTACAACACGTCGCACGCGAGCTATGGCTCGTCGACGTTAAGCTCGACCGCCGCGACGGCCAAGTCCGCGACCTGGCCGACGTCGCCGCTGTTGTTGCAGACCCCGAATCCCCGGGGGGTGGGGCCGGGGCCACCGTGCGCGCCGCGACGCACCACGAAGTCGCCGCGGAGTGCGATGTCATCGTCATCACCGCGGGATCGAAGTATACCATCGGTATGTCCCTACCCAAACCCTGGCCCTATCGCGCAGAAGCAAAATTTACATGTACTGATATCGGGTGATTGGGCGCGGAAGGAGAAACAAGCATGCAGCACCTCTACCGCAAAGTGTCGATCGTGCGGAGCATCGTCGCGGCCATGCAGCCCATCCGTCGGGATGCGGTGCTCTTAGTGGTGTCGAACCCGGTGGATTTGTTGACCTCCCTGGTGAAGAAGATGGCGGGGCTGCCGGCGGGGCAGGTGCTGGGGACGGGGACGGAGCTTGATGGCGTGCGGTTGCGGGCCTTGGTGGCGGCCGAGATGAGGGTAGGTCCTTCACTACCGTCCTCAGCAGCAGTCGCATTGCACTTACTGAAAGATAAGCAGACCTCCGCATCCTCTATCAACCTCAACGTCGTCGGCGTCCACGGCCCCTCCCAACTCGCGACCTGGTCCACCGCCACAATCAACGGCAAATCCCTCCACCCAACGCTCCTCAGCACCCATCACCCGACGCTTCTCGCCGACGAGTGCAAGCGGCGGTCCGAGGCCATCGTTCATTCCAAGGGGTCGACGGAATATGGCATCGCGGCGGTGATCGCTCGGCTCTGCGCGGCTATTCTAGATGATAAACAGAGCGTCCACGCGGTGAGTCATCTCCAGGCGGAGTTCGGGTGCTGTTTTAGTTTGCCGGCGGTATTGGGAAGGGAAGGGGTCGTGCGGACGGGGGCAGTGGAACTGAATGAGGGGGAGAGAGCGGAGATGGAGAGGAGTGTCCGGCTGTTGAGGGGGCGCATTGGGTCCGTGGAGGGGGATGGTGTTGTTTGAATTTGGGTGGTTTGGGGTCATGGGCTTTCTTTGTGGTGGCGTAGGATGGTGTTTGTAGGATAGTACTTTAGTTTTGCTGGCAATTTGCAGCTTGTTTTCTCTACACTACGATGCTTAGGCTAGGAGGAAGTGGTGGCGGGGATGTAGTTCATTCTCACACGGAACGGGAGAGAGCAGGGTTATCTCAGAGTCCACCTTGTCTAGTCTTCATAGAGCAGAAGCAAGGTGAGTGATTCTGGTAGTAAGTAAGGTGCAGGAGAACCTGTCCAGTACGTTAAGAGACGAGTAAGTAGTCCAGGCTCAATCAATTCGATGGAAAACAACTGCCTAGCCCGGTAGCATTAAGCGGAGGTTAGGGCTGACTTCTTGGGGTCACTCGGCCGAGACTTCGCACCGGATCTACTCAGGCTCTCAGCTCAGCTACGATGGCTACTGTACTTACCCATCCGGTGATCCTGGTTGATTGAGCTGTGGGGGTCCCACAGATAACTCGTGTTGTATCATGCCCCTAGACGTCATCTCAGCGAAAAAACTGTGGTTCGTCCTACATCTACCTAATCTCTACCTAGTTGACATCTCGGAGCCGAGACTCGGTTCCATCATCGACCCGAATAGAAGAGTCCAGACCCATTTTGTCATCCCTGTCACAGAAGATCGGATCCGCGTAATCATGAGAGCCCTCGCTTAGCGTGTATCAGTAAGAATAGATATGGTTATTCCGGATACGAGAGGTTCTTGTAGCTCCGAGTTCCAAGTTCCAAGCTCCAAGCTCCAAGCTCCAAGCTTCGAAAATTGTTTGATTCTCTCCTAATAGCGTTTTGTCTCGCATTTGAGCAATATGTTTCTCTCAAATATACCTATCCAACGAAGAGCTCCTACAAAGTCAAACCAACCTGCCTCGCAAGCGTAGCAACATCCTCCCCATTCAGCCGGAACGCCGTCTCCCGGGACAGATAAGAAGCCAGAAACAGCCAGCACGCCGCATTGCCCACCGTAGTGAACCTCTCAGGCAAATCCTGCCGTGCGCTCGAGGTCGCATGGTCCCCAGTATCCTCAGTGCTAAATAAGCCAAACAAATGCTGAGCGACCGCGTCCGTCTTGTTCGCGCCATCATCCACCAAGAATATCCGCTCCTTCAACTCCTCATGCGCGGCAAAGAAACTCCCTCCCGGGCCGGTGGTGACCACCGGCTTCTGCTTTTGCAAAGCCCATAGCAGGACCTCCGGGATGCCTTGGCAGAGCGACAGCTGAACCACCACCCGAGCGTTTGAGAGTAAGGTATTCCACATCTGGTCCTGGGGACTGATTTGGACGATGCAGATCCGCGACGCGAATCGTTTCATCTTGGACTGGACGTGGGAGACGATACACTCGTACTGCGGAGAGCTCTGGGATCTATTGGCGGGGCCGTGGTGGCAGATCAGCAGCTTAGGAAGGAGGAGCTTAGGGTCGTCCGCCAAAGATATGGTGCAGAACGCGGCGTAGGCATCTAAGAGAGCGAGGGTTCCGTCTCCGGGACGGAGTTGCGACAGACTTAGGATGTACTGTTCTGTGTCGGTCACAGCCTTGGTTAGCGCTAATCGATCACGAACATTATACAAATTGCTGCATGTGGCTGCTTTACCTCTGGGATAGTGGACAACGGGCGTTCCGAAGGTTCTACATAATGAGTTGAGTTCTTGGCCGTAGAAGGTCATGTCGGCAGCGACCATGGGCTTGTTCAAGCCGTCGAGTCTACCTTGGTGTTAGAATGTCTATCTGTAAAGGATGTAGGCATAGAAAAGCAATAGACACGAGCTAGGCACTAACTGGTCTATAGAAGGTGATATATAGCCAACATTCGCCTCCGGCATAATGGACGGCGCGAGTTCCCGGGGTAGGGTCGTGACCAAGGTGTCAACATGCTCCAGCTTAGTCTGCACAAATCGCCATGCAATTGCCTGAGGAAGGGTGGAATGCTGTCGCAGCACATCCGGTGGGGCGTGCAATCGGTTCTCAAACACGACGGGTCGATGGGGGTCATGTTGCTTCGCCAGGTGAGCCAGCGTCAACAACGGAGGACTGTCGACAACGACGACATCCGCGCCGCCCTGTTCGCGCGACCGCAGGGGCCCATTTTCTTCGAGCCAATACCGTCGGGCATTTTCGTAAGCGAATTCCATGATCTGGAGCTGCTCGTCTGTATCCAAGCGGACCTCTGGCCCTGCTAGGCCCTCCATGAGGTCTTCCATTTTTCGAATCAATTGGAGGATATTCGGACGTGGTTTCGGGACATACCTGCACCGTCGGTGATTCTGTCTTATCTCCGCCTAAGGAAATGCATACTCACCACCGGATATCCACCCCCAATACATGGCACAGTCGCAACAATGCATGCCTGGTATGCACATCAGGCTTCCCTTGACACGTCATACTGAAGAACGCAATCTTCACTTTTCTCTCGACCAGTTCCTTGGCCAGTCTCTGGACCAGTGCCCACAACTCCGGTCTCACCGTCCGCTGGTAACCTTCCGCCTCCGCAAATCGTATACAGAAGCTCCTATCGACGTCCACCATTCCATTGAAATGAATTTGGTTGTGAATCAGATGCCCAACGCCAAATGACCTGTGTTAGTCGTCCATACCGTTAGTGCTTCGTTCGCCTTTCCTGGCTTAAAGACACGCAAAGCACATACCTCAAGCACTTCCTAGCCATGGAATCGGCCTGTTCATCCACCGTCTTCTCCTTCCAACTCGCGAAGATTGATAGATTTCCTTGTTCATTCGGCTGTCGGGAATGATCCTTGTACTTTAGCACCAATGGCAGAATATCCAGGTCTTGCCAGAGCCGGGAGCACAATCCAGGGCATTTCTGTACGAGGCCTTCCGGGAGGCCGACCGCGATGAACTTCTCCTGGTGCTTCTCGCTGTACCCACGAAGATGGGCAAGCAGTTCCCTAATCGCATGGTATGGTATCTGAGGGCCTTCCACAGCGTCACGGAAGTGGTGGGTGAAAAAGTCGATCAGCTGCGTCGCGTTGCGGATAGCGACCGCGACAATCAATCTTCCTTGCTCGTCAGTCGCTGGTTCTGAGAGCCCGGCGTAGATTAGCTGTTGCATAGTCAACCCAAGATTAGCACAGTCGTACGTATGTATGAGGATGATAGGTGTAAATCTATACTTGTGCAGGTTGTCCACACCAGGAACTCCTGGTCGAAGTGGGGTCCTCATTAGAACTGGAGTCGTCTGGCTGCATTGTATCGTGTATAGTCAGCTGCCAATACACAGCGGAATGAAAGCGAGATGATTTCAAGATCAAGCTCATAGATAGGGAGACTATTAGACGCGGTTATAATTGTATGACTTCCTCAGCCACGAATACCCGCTGATATCCGTGGTTTCAGTCCCTGTCAAAAGTCGGCTCCGACGATACGAACCCCGAACAAAGAAGCTCCCTGCCTATGATATAATGCATCTCGCAGCTCTCGCTTCTCCGATGTACAAAAGTCTGGTTCGACTCAGCTCTGTCAAACTCAATGTCAGCATCAGCCCACTCACCCTGTGCAATCCAGTAAGGCAGGCCTCGTCCGCACTATGGTTGCACAACACAACCTCGGAACAAGTCGGCATATGATTCATGCCTGTGGCGAGGATCGTAAGACTATCAGCAGATTTGAGGGGATATTCAGTGAATGAGCAGCACCCCTGCTCAGCCATTGACATAAATAGGTAAGAGCGACTTGAACTCTACGACAGGATTACGACACCACCATATTTGTCCTCGAATTCTACACTCTGACGATGGAGCGCAATTCCGACCTGTGCAGACAAGACCCAAGCAACATCCAAGCATGGCTGGTCGGCCATGGATTGGCCTCTCTAGTCGCAGCAGTCTACCTTATCAGGAAAGGAGGCATTCCCGGTGCCCATATTCATATTTTCGACCTCCATTCCGACGTGGGAGGTGAAATGATCGTTTCCGGGAACGCGGAAGACGGCTATTCTCTTCCCTTCTACTGCCTTCCCTACCTCCATGGGGAGTGTGTGAAGGAGCTCCTGGATCTGGTACCGGATATCCAGCATAATGGTAAATCGCTGGCGGATGATGTGCGTGAGTTTCGATGTCAACTGCCACACAGAGGACTGCCGCACCCTGTTCCCCGAGCTGTGAGCTTGGATCCCTCGGGCACTGAAGCGGTGTCTACGAAGGGCATTCAGCTGGGTCTGAAGGATCGGATGGAGCTGATCAAGTTCATCGTGAACCCTGAACGAGCGCTGCACGCGAAAAGAATCGAGGAAGTCTTTGAGAAACCATTCTTTGACACGGGGTTCTGGTCCTTATGGTCCACCACGTAAGCATGGTTTTGCGGGGTTTGAACCACATACTCATAAATGGCTTCTAACTCCTCACTCAGGTTCGCATTCCAGCCGTGGCACAGCGCTGTCGAATTTCGACGCCATCTTCGAAAATACCTTGAAGACATTCAGACTCTGAACGATGTCGAGAAATCCATTCATACGCGATTCAACCTCTTCGAATCGATTGTCCTTCCCATCACACGGTATCTGAAGAACGAAAAGGTAGACTTCCGCTACCACGCAGAAGTCACAGACATCAAGTTCTATCCCGACAGCGACCCGACCACGGTCTCCGAGATCACTGTGATGGAGGACGACCGAGAGTGCTTGATTGATCTAGACCCCCAAGACATCTGTCTGGTTGATGTCGGCTTTTCACGCTCCGGGGCGGTCTTCGGCTCCAACGACCACCCCCCACCGTTCCTCTCGTCGGATTGGGAGGACCTTCTCCTCCGTGAATGGCGTCTGTGGCAGACGCTTGCCCGCAAGTCCCCGAAATTTGGAGACCCGATGACCTTCCTGTCCCGTCCGCTGGAGTCGGGCATCGAAACCTTCACAACCACCCTACGCGGCTCAACGTTCATGGACCTCTACGACAAACTCACGCAGGACAAGGCCGGCACCGGGGCTCTCCTCTCTCTAGTCAAGAGTAACTGGTCGCTGACTATCAGTGTTCCCCATCAGACCCTCTTCGCCTCGCAGCCGGACGACGTGCACATCCTGTGCGGATACGCGCTGCGTCCCTCCGAGGAGGGCAATTTTGTGCACAAGCCCATGTTCGCCTGCACTGGCAAAGAGATCTTCACCGAGGTGCTGGCGCACCTTAACTTTCTCCCGTGCCAGGAGGTGATGCTCGCGGAGAACGCTATCACGATCCCCTGTGGCATGCCCCTAGGGACGGCGCCGTTCTTGACGCGCAGTGCGAAGGACCGCCCGCCGGTGATTCCCCCCAACACGACTAATGTGGCCATGCTGGGGCAGTTCGCGGAGCTTCCGGATGATACCACCATGAGTTTGGATTACAGTGTGCGTACGGCGCAGGTGGCTGTGGCGGAGTTGTTAGGGCTTCCGCAGCGGCCGGTCTCGGTGAACAAGAATATTTTCCTGGAGATTCTGGATTTGCTGGTTTAGCTTTGTTTTCTGGTCTATTTGCTTATCTTTTCATCTTCATGGGCGATCACCGGGCATATCCGAGTTAAGCTGTCGGATCTCATTGTCCACACAGATTGAGTACTTCATTTTCTTGGATATCTGGGGTAGTCTGATAATTTAATTTAATCCGATCCTTGCATTCCACTTCTGCAATGCTCACCCTTTGCTAGATATTTCTTTCCCAGTCCGAGAAATTCATTGCACATAACTGCAAAGCAGAGAAAAGGATACTAGATCTACACTGGTCCTGCCTCCCCACTTATCCAGAATTTCTTACTGAGCACAAGCAAACGACTGAAGCTTTTGGCACGCCGCCACAAGGTAACCTCCCACCATTTCCTCGCCTGCAGCGCTTGGATCTACCAATTTTCACAGCCTGTATCTGTGTTCACTCTGTGCTCGAGATGTTTTCGACTTGGCTCATTCATCAGCACAATGCACTGAGAGATCAACCTCAACAGCTTGAAACTCCAGAGAATATTACTCCTAACCCTGGAGGATGTGGCTTCATTATTGTGACCTTCACTGGTCCAACCTTTTGCTTGGCAACCTGGACACCGCTATAAGGACAGTTACAGACTCCTGTGAATACATCAAGCCTACTTTGGTTAACTCCAATCCTAAGCCCACGTGAATATCCCTATTGTCCACCCTTGTGAATACGGCTGGCTGAAGACTCAACCTCTCGCTTCCAGGTCTGACTGACTTGATCTTTCTCCAATACATCTCTCTAACTTCTTCCCCAGTACTATCCTGACTACCTTACTTCTCTCCAACACATCTCTCTCACCTTCTACCTCCGTACTCCCTTGACTGAGTTGATCTTTCCCCAGCACATCTCTTCCATCCTCTTCCTCAGTACTATTGAGAAACTTCTTCAACGAGACTAGGTCTCTGCAAGAAGCCTGACAATCTACTCCAACAGGAGAAAACTTGGTTTCTGATCTCCGTTTTTTCTTGATCTTTTCAATCCAATCTTGAGACATGGCCATCACCATATGAACTGCGCTACAAGAACAGTTTGCACAATCTAATCAAGATCTGTTCTATCAATGGAAAAAAAATCCATATTCAAGTTGTTCCATCCCTACCCCATGTTCCCGAATCTGCGGTCTCGTTCCATACCATTTTCAAATCTCAGAATCTATTCAGGTTGACATCCTGATCCACACCAACATCCGTTATACCTACATTTGTCGGCTTAGGATACTCCGCATTGATCCAGCAGCTTGCTTCCAAAACAAGTTCAAAACAAATACCCATCATCCTGTGCAGAGTGTTCTGTCTTCCACTCTACCACTTTACCAGGCTTATGAGCCATCGACGAATGGTGGCCTGATCATGTCTGTCCCCAGTCCTACAAGACGTTGACATTGAACTGGCGTGCAGGGCGTAGTCTGGTTAAATTACTAGTAAGTATCTGAAGCCCATTCCACCCAGCAATGCGGTGCTAATCCAGCCAGTCAATGGCTATCTGATTCTTTACCAAAAGGACCAGTCTAAACACGAATAAAGTTGATTTTCCATCATTAACCACCTCTCACCTTTTACAAAGCTCACGGATCATGATTTCCATTTCCCGGTCTGTTGTGACGGCTGGGAATGGGGAAGATTCCAGTTTCGCCACCCGTTCTGGCGCCCGTAGCCTGCCAGACAGTACGCAACCTTTACTGATACACCTTCATGGATGGGAAATGGGGGTGTTTCCAGCTTCTCCGCCGGTCACGGAGGTCCAGGCTTGCCAGATAGAGTACGCCACGCTTTCCTGACTTATTGTGACCGCTGGAGAATGGGGACGATTCCAACTCCGCCATCCGTCCCGGCGGCCGTGGCCTGCCAGGCAGAGCATGATATCGAGCCACTGAGTGCATGCTCTCAAACATGTTGAGCCTGGCAATGCTAATGGGCCGTAATACCATACAAGACTTTCCAATGCAGATCGCCAATGTGTTATCGTTCGTCATTCTACGAGACGCGCACCTTGCTGGCTCATCTCCTCTCAAGACGAAGACTTCTTCCATCAGAAACCCCTCTCTCCTTTTACACGGTTCGTGTCCGGAGACTTCCCCGATACCGCGCCTGGTTTCCAGTCGACGGAGAAGGCAATAAAACTTGCATGTTCCGAAGCCAGAGGTCTGTGTATGGCAACGGGTTTCCACGACTTGCCAAGAACTGTTATAGCAGAAAGTCCTGTTGTCGTGATATCCAAGAATGTGCTAATTGTGCACGTTTTGATTGTGGTGATCTGCATCCCGGTACTGCTGTCGTCTTTGATTATTCAGATGTGTCAGAGCTTGCAGCATATGTCTGCTCTATGGGACAGTACATCAAAGGACAAGCTAGAATTCACGACAGAGAAATTCGGATGGGTGCTTAGACGTCTTATATTGCTGTGCTGACGGTGATGCATAACTACCAGTTCATGCATCAGGCAGCCCATCATGTCGAAGGAAGCCGGATCACTTGCCTGGTTGATCCGACTCTAGATAATCAGGCTTCCCCAAGAGCGTATTGCACTTGGAGACGCAGGGGGCAAACGAAATTACTTCCCGATAGTCGGCAAGAATGACAAGGTCGGTTGCGATTATCTCAGATCATCTGGGCCGTCTGATAGACTATGTGACCAGAGGTCCTGGTTGTATACTCGAGAATTGGAGTGTTCATCTGGCAAGATTCAGAGATATCCCTCACTGGTCATGGGCGATCATACCATAACCCATTAAACCATTGCGTTGTCTTTATGGATCATCCTGGTTTCAGCGGGCAATCGCCCCTGTGCTCTGCGGGAAAAAAGACGAGAAGAAGATTCAGAAGAAGCGGCAGGCCCGCAATGGGCTGGAGAACAAGGACACCTTCCATGAGGTGCTGGTAAGTCCCAACCGAGGGCATTTGCAGGTTGATTGCAGCTGGGCTAATAGTTTACTTGCCGGTAAAGCTACGAGAGGCCGAGCGCCTCGAAGAAGGGGGCAGTGGCAGAAGAGGCGGAGGTGAGACGAAAGCGGGAGAAAGCCGCGGAGCTGCGGCAGAGGGTTGAGGCCCAGAGCAAGAGAATCTTGCCCTAATATTGACTCTCAAGCGTATGGCAAATTTCCCTATGGAGGCACAGTCTTTACTGTGCTACCTATGCAAAGACTGTGCTTCCTATGCAAAGACCGCGTCGTCCGTGTATGCAAGGCACCACAAATATCCCGAAGGAGGTTGTCTCAGCGCCGCAAGCGCGGAGATCTCATCCAGCCCATATTTCCAACTACTCAAGCCATATACTTTTTATGCTTGATCTTCTGGCATCATCGACCTTGTTCCAGGCCGTGCTACTGATTAGCATAAGGTGGTGTACTATTCTCAGGTTTGGAAATCTCTTCTTCTTCTCTCTTCTTCCTCCAGTTTTCGGCCACTATAACTTTCCACGGCATTCTTCCACATATATGCTTTTTTTGCATTTTTCTCTACCAATTTTCGCTAATATTTATTATCATCTAACTAACCTCGTCTGTTGCTGCTAGACCACTATTACGTTTATCCAATCATTCTCTCAATATACCATTCGGTACAAGCAACCAGGTTACACAGTTGTGGCCGTGAGCGTATCCGCATACACGATGTCGTCGAGTTAGCACGCCTCTACAGCATTGAGCAATAGCAACAAGGAGACTCGCCTGTAGCAGTCTTCATAATATAGCAGAAGATGTTTCTTTCAGAGCTCGAGGCGTGGCTTCAGATGTATCACTCGTCGGTTACGCACTAGAGCCGTTATCGCAATAGCTGCATATTGACTTCGATGACAAAAGCCGTGATACCAAGCCAGCGACGAGTCCTTGGTGTATTACAGCCCCCGACTACCACCCAAAGAGTATCGAGGAGCACAAGAGCATGGTGCGCATACAATGGTGTGACAGGATGGCCATTGATTGGGTTTGATTTGCAAGTATCGTACTTGGTAGGGCCATCAACGGATATCAAAGACGAATACTGTTGGTCTTCTTTTCCTATTCTTCCTCCAATCTACGGTTACAAGGACATATTCTTGCTAATCATATCAGCCCCAGCAGATTCGATGCAAAGGTTGAAACGGGCTCCTGTCAGTCTTCTGGCCAACCGGCAGTGCATGCTTGCTTCCAGGCACATTACCCGTTTACTGCTGTTGCCATGGATGGCTCTTTCGAGATACATCCCATTGACTGAGGAAAAGTCTTGTCAACTTGAAATGGCACTTAACGCCCATAACAGACCCTCTTCATAACAATCACGAACGCTATGAGACTCAGGCAATAAATTGAGCCAGCGTGCTAAAGCTTTCTCTAGGTCAAAAGAATACAACTCTTTGCCTGGTATATCGCATATCATTCCCCAGATATTGCAAGTCCTCAGATGCACTCCTCATCTCGGCAATCATGTCAACGTGCCACATATATGCAAACAGACAATAACGTTCCGTGGAAGCAGATGGCTTGTCTCCGGCCATAACACGGAGCCCTACACTTGACCATAAGGTAGCCACCAGGAACTCCCGGTCCAACGAAGCACAGGTACGGAGTCGATTGAATGTCTTCCTCGTCAGCATTATCAATCATGTTTCAGACTCCCAACGCCTTTCGGGATAGCTTCCGCAAAGTATACCGCATCACAGTCCGCAAATGAATCAGGATCAAAAACAAATTTGAACAGTGCAGCCGCTTTGTCGCGGGTAGCGTTGGGCCTTCCACGATTACGCTCTCTAATGCATGCTGGATCATCTTGTTTTAAGAGAATACAGGTTGACTCCTCCTCATCCATTCAATAACAACTTGGTGGATTGAATGGTGATTCCCGCAATGCCATCTTGGGCAAAAACATCGAGGCTGCACCAAATCCTCTTGCGATATTCTACCACGAAGTATGAATGGTCCCCGTCCCTATCGACATCTCAGACTACTCGAGTACCTTGCCCAGCGATACAGTAATCTCCAGATAGGGACGGACAGCTCTGCAATACGCTGCCATATTGGGCAACGATGAGGGAGCTGACCACACTCTTCTATGTCTACCTCTAATCTGGTCTATCCTATCTAGGCCTTCATTATGAACCCCACCGCAAAAGCTTCGGGCAGTCGAAGGGAAAAATAGACGAGCCGGTGATATTGCTGGTCGCATCCCTTCTCGATCGCCGGAGCGAATTTCAATACGACGTGTCTGCAGTGTGGAACGGCGCTGATACTAGCCTCGGCACATCCTCTTCTACGAGCTTGACACGCTCTCCCACATCCTATGTAGAGCTGCTTCTCACGTATGACGCAGGGATAGATGTGTGGAATTACGACGGACGTCGGGCGCTCTTGTATGCCGTTTTACTGTTGACGTGCTCTTAGCCCATGCAGCCGACGTCGAAGCAGAAGTCAAATTCGCCTTGCTCAGAAGATAATTTCGCTCCGCGAGCCCCAGTGTGTTGTCAGGGATGTTGGAGAGAATTCCTGAACTAAGGTTAAGCTACGTATGCATCGCATGCGTCTTTATCCCAGCTATTCTCTAGAGATGGCATTAGGGCTCGTACCTCTGAGTCCAGGCCGAAATCTTCCAGAGCCTCGTGATTGTCTATCCAGGACATTTCAAATTCTTCGACTAATAATTGGTTCGCGCTTGTCAACTTTTCGCCAGGAAACGCCATTATCATTTCAAAAAAAGAAGTCGCTGCTATGACCTGCCCTTCTCCCTGCGTCATTTGTCGTTCCTGCCTCCATCTCCATCAGTCGTGATGTATTCATGACTCTGCCGCACCCTCCTGAGAGAAGCATTGGCCAGATGCCGGAGTAGTCTCATGACTCTGCCGCACCCTCCTGAGAGAAGCATTGGCCAGATGCCGGAGTAGTCTGGGATTCTGTCTGAGCATCACCGTCTGGGATCATCCTACGCTTGGTGTCAAGATTGATCTTCAACTCACATGTTTTTCCCTGGAGTAGCAAAGGTACGCCTAAGCTATTACAGCTGTACGCACGGAGACGAACTCCGTTCGAATATAAAATTTTGAGTTGTGCTGGTCTTTGCGACATCGCCTTCTTTGGTCTTTTTTAGCCTTTTGCTGATACAGAAAAAGAGAAAGGAAAAGCCATGAACTTATTACTTTTGCCTGAAGAGTCTTCTAGTACTCCTCTTGAAGCTCCAGGCTGTGTGGCTCAGATGTGTGGTTTGGAGCTGAGCATCCAGGACCACCTAGGTCCAAGCTATCGAATGAAGCCGATACTAATTCCGGTGCCTCCACACCTGATCTACCAGTGGCAGACAGAAATACTGAGCATCACAAAGAAGTTATCTCTGCATGTCTATTACGGAGAAATTCGAAGCTGCAAGAACAACAAGGCAGATCGAGGGCAAAGTTACACGCGGACACAAGATCTTCACAAAACAAGAGAATCCGAAAGCACTCGAGTGGAAAGAAGCAATCCGCCAATCAATCCTCGTCGGGCCTCCCCACAGCGCATGCGGTGCAGCGTCTGTTCAATGAGCATGGTTCTCTCCCAAACAGAGAAGAATCAAGAGAAAATTCGTGCGCAAAACACTAGCCAGATACCAAGAAACTCGGAAAAAGAGCACCGTCTTTCGCGCGGGCGTGGGATCGCAGCATGCCAGGATCATCTATGCGCGCATGGACCAGTACCACCCAGTTATCGGATTATCGAATCTTCTACAAGATTGAGCAAAGGTCAACTACGGCTACTCTTTTTCCCATGATCGTGCTTCGAGCCGAATGACATGGAATGGGAAGGCGATGTTGGAAATAGGGCGGAGAAGAGTCGGCGAATTGCAAGACTTTGCTATGCAGGGCGCTACTAGTACATGGGATGAAGATGATTTCCAAGAAAACTACTTTCAATACTGAAGCGACTAGAGCTCAGCTATTTGAGCATGTAGTTCGCTACCTGGCAAAAGACTCAATCGCTAGCTGATTGCCGTGCTCCCTCACAAAGAGGATATAGAGAATGACGTGCAACATTGTCTAGTACTCTGACGGTAAAAGCTGGCGGCTGGAAGCTTGAAGATGGTCCTGGAACCAGTTCAGGAAGCAGAAAGTGAAGCCAAAATCGAAGAAAGACAACTCTGGTTTCAAGGCGGAAGAGCTCTTCCGAATCTACGACAATCTACTCGATGTCACGGCGGCCAGTCCCCACAGAAGCAATGACAAGAAGAATCATAACGCGAAGCATGTCATCCTCGCCCTGCCACACCACCGCTCACCCTTGCGGTGAAGAAAGGCATGACTGGAAATGCACGAAGCGCTAACAGACCGGATCTATATTGCTATGTGTCAGCATTGCCGTCTTTAAAGTACATCCTTGTTTTCGAATCGAATGCTATTAAGAAATATACTCGTAGTCTCCTTCCTACTCTTCAGTCTGCCGAGTCTGAGCAATGAGCCAGCTTGCTGTTCTCTTCTGCTCCCGATATCGCGTCCGCACTCGGCAGATATGCTCGCTGTGCAACGAATCCACGCAAGACGCACATGTACGGTCTTCCCACTTGGCGCAGAGATCTGCGTCAAACAGAGCACTCAGACGAGAAGGTCCTTTGCCCAAGCTGTTTGTGACTCTGCTTAAACAAATTCTTTTGCCTGAAGAGGCTCTACACTTTAGCAGAGAAGGGGAGTAAGTTCCGAAAGTACAGAAACAAGAAGAAGGGGAAGAGCAAGAGGGTTGACATCCGCCAACCAGACGATCAGCCAAGTTGTTCGTCTTGTCTAACCTCAACTACCTGTCCTCAACGAGCCTAGAACTTGGGCTCCCACTCGTCTTCCGTCTTTCAAGCCCCATCTTCTATCATACCCTAGCTTACTCTCTATCCGAGAAACAGATACTTGACTCATATAATCAAGAGCGAGACCTGTTCGAAGCAAGCCAGCCTGTGATCTCCTACAGATGCCCACTGAATCTCTCGGACAAATCGAGCTCTCATCTCATAGAGCCACACCTTTGTCCCTGAACGGCGATAACTTCGCACTGACAGATCAGCCTACAAAAATCGTGTTCTTGTACAACAAAAAGTTGCAGACGTAGGTTATAGACTGAGGTCCTAAAACAGCAAACAAGCAAGCCCAAGGACGTTTAACCATGGCCGAACACATTTGCGTCGGCAACAGCGTCGACACGACTATCGACATCACTTCTCTCCTGCAAATTATGCCTAATTTCTTTTGTGCTTTTGCTTGCTACCCCGGCCAGAGATGCCTACCCCGACCCGATGATCGTCACGCACGAACAATGGCTCAACTACACTGGGTTGGACGATTAGGCACGCCCCGTATGATGTTCCAGATGTGAAGCAGGGGGTTCGTTTGATGCCCCGAAAGAAAATCCATTGCAAATAAGCAACCAGCGACGGGGGTTTTGACGATGTGCCCCGTTCGCTTGCAGCATCGCATCAGTTCACGCTCTTTTCTAGGCACCGGGTTCGGTGCACGCCTCTTAGGGCTCCTGTGTGACCTACCCGAGCCCCTGGTCAAATGCACTTCCGAATAACTTGAGAATCCCCGTTACCGTAGCGCAACAGTGGTAGCATGTCACGCTCCGAATGAGCAAGTCAGCCGTACACATGCTTGCGAAGACAGAAGACCACTGGTCTCCGACACCACCCCGACACCGGTGCGCCGCGGAAGTTGGAACAAAGAGCCATTCAGTCGGTGTGCCGAGAACTACCCAGCGCCGGAAGGGAATAGTCACTGCTCGTTTTCTGAAGGAATGAACCAGAAAGCACATAGCCTGGTCAACCGTCCGACCCGATCCCATTCCAGCAATGACAACCATGCATCTTGTCATGACCATTCCACAGGAGCGATGATAATCAATGCCTACTGAGGAGGAGGCGCGAGAACCTAGATCAGGCCTTTTTCTATTTCCATCAAATATCTCACGCTTTGTACTGCGTGCGTTGCCTGCTTGATAACATCACATTTCCCATCATTCCATTGGTACACGAATACCGACATCCGTGCGAGTATTAGGTCGATTCCTTCATTTTGGTGGGACGAGCCAGGGCTCGGAGGCCTCAACAGTCTAGTATGACAATGCCTAGGTGAAGACCCGAAACTCTGCAAGAGAGCGGGGGACTCATCGCTTCAGTCGATGTTGTTAGCTAACCGAGTTCAAGCAGATCCAAGCCCAGTCCTGCAGCCCGACCGCTCCTGCAAATGCCTTCACAAGTTCTAGAGAGATACGGCTCCCCCTACGCCAGTCGATGCTTGCCCTGAGCTACTGGCTGCTATCAGTTTCTCGGTGCCATTAAGCTTAGCATTAAATCAGTAGGATGGGAATCAATCAGAGCAGCATGGTGGAGAATGTCAGTCTGACAATTGGTATTTGCGGTGTCTGGAGTCGAGCCATACCTTCAATTCTCGATCCGCGCATACCTGACTTTTCTCGCATAGTGCGCCGGCCCGCAATATTACTCGTGCTCTTTCCCCTCATCAGAGAATACTGTATAGTACATTCTATACCAAACAATGATCAACCGGTTACGTTTCCTCGTCAGCATCATTCCTTAGACCAGTACATCCACCTTCTTAAGCACACTAAGCACATCACTAACGTCGCCGCCTTGAATGCTGTCCATCCTCAATCAGTTGTTCGTGCTGCAAGAATCCGTCACTGCAGACAGTAACCGACCTCCAAAATCCGCTTCAATCCCCACCGATAATTCCAGCCTGCCGGCATACGAGCACGACGTCACTCTCAAGGGAATCGGGTCTTCAATCCTACATACGACATCGCAGGAGATCGCAACGACAACAACCACCCTGGCACCAACCTGTAACTGAGTCTCGCCCATACCTCAAGACCCATGCCCATGTTATGCAGCCCATCGAGCTCGCAGATCAACCAGTGCCACCACCACAACCACCTCCTCCTCCTCCTCCTCCTCGTCGAAGCAGATACATAGCGCCGGCATCCCATCATCCCACCAACAAGAACCACCAAGTAAACAATCCCCACGATCCATATCACAACACCCACAGAAAAAGCAATACGCCACAAAAATGGACGGTGGTAGGGCATCCTTGCTGCCTGAGGCGTCCAGAAGAGTGGGGCTATAATTTGAGGGTCGAGGGCTACTGTACAACAACCGCCGCGGTGGTGTAGCGGTCTTTACATTGCAGAGCCCCCGTACTAGCCTTGTGCTAGCGGTGTGGAGTGCAGATTCTGGTCGAGTCCCAGTCACGGCACAGAATACGAGCAGCTATAACATACTAAAATGTCGCTCGCGGTGGGCTTTGACATACTCATATTGAGACACGATTAGGGTAGATATAGATGTAAAGTATATGGACAAGAATGAGAATAGAAATAAATCACCACGCTGTGTCAATGTGCTTTGCTTTTCCGATTCCGCGTTACCCTGAAGCCAAGCCCAACGCCATATTGTGAGACACGTATGCACGCCAAAGAGATGAGGACTCATGAGAAGGAGGAATGTCAAGGTATGTAGAAGCTTGGGAGGCGGGATGGAGGAGGATGAAAGAGGGGGAGGGAAAGAAATGGGGCACCCGCGGTGCCTGGGGTATCTCAAGCAAGAAAGTAAGGCAGATCATATAGAAATGCTCACAAAACTCCGCCAGGTAGATTGATTTGAGCTTGTCGCCCTTCGAAACCAGCACTATTCGGGGCTGACCCGCTACCGGTGGGATACATGTTGTTCTCCAGTGGATGGACTTGTTTCCGCAGCATGAACATCGGCTTCCGTCCTTCGTTTTGAAGTTGCTTGAACAAGATCAACGGCTTCTCCTCTAACCCGAGACATCGTTCCTGGTCACCATATACGATATACAGTGCGTATTGCTTCCAGTCCGCGTTGATGTTGTACTTCTTCAGAGCGGCGGGGAGGACTTTATGGCAGGGGTCATCCAACGATACTCGGAAAGACTTGAAGATCTCCACGCTCGGGGGGTCCCCAGTCGCTCGAGAATCTGACCGTGTCGGGATGTCAGGGCGCGTGGCTTGCGTCGGGGTAGGATTCAAGCGGTCCGAGCGGGATTGCGTCGGAGGCGTGTCGTCGTGGTGGTTGTGGGAGGCGTGGTTGATGCTGGCCGAACTAGGCTGGGAGTAGGCCCGTGAGGCCAGAGTCTGTGTGTGAAGGTTGCCTGGGGAGGTCGGCGACGGGATTCCTGGCGATAGCTGGGCCTTTCCGTTCATCATAGCCATGTGGGATGAGTTCGCCGTGGACGGATCCAACCCACCGCCGTCACCATACATGCGTCCCTCGTGAATGGAAGGTGGGATATAAGTGGGTGAGCTGGTTTTGGGGGTAGTCCCGCCGGTGTGTCCTCTCTTGGAGAATGTTCTCGAGAGAATCGACCCCGAGCGATCCAGGAGCGTGATTCCAGAGGGAGAGGTGAGATTGGGGGGCTCGTGATAGGTTTCTGTTGCAGTTGCGGGTACCGCCGATGGGGGTGGCAGCGGTTGCGATCGATCCTTGGCCATCTTGAAGACAGGTAGGAGTTCCTCGCGCAACCGGCGGTAGTCGTCTGCCATGCGCCGCAACTCTGCCTCCACGGTGACTATGCGTTCGTCCCGCAATCGGATGGACTGAATCAAACGAGCGACATCGTCTTGTGTGGCACCTTCGTTCATACTTTGGTCGGCAGCTATGCAATCGGACGTCAGCAAACTATTCCAGTATCCAGTCCGGGGATAGACGTACAGAGTGGAATGTAGTGATCGGCGTCCAGCGGAATATCTTGCTTGACCTTGGTCTCGTAGACGCTCTTGAGGATGGTCAACCGGTGCCCCACACTAGCAATACCCATCTCTTTCAGTTCATCGTGTTTGAGTGCGATAAGCGCTTCGCCAACGATTTCGTTCTCTGTAGGATCAAAAAGTCAGAACGGATGAGCATCGACCGCGCCAGGATATCGTTGAAGCACTCACCTAAAAAGGCCGCGCAGTACTGACGCAGACCCAAAGCGGCAACAAAATGTGCGCACTCTTCGGCCGTCCATTCTGTGATGATTGTCTTAGGCGAGCGGGGGTTATCGTCGAAATTGGCCAGGGTGGTCGGGGTATGTTCGGCGGAGGGAAACTCGGACTCGGAGGGGGAGGCTTCCGAATCGGTGGCTAGGTGAGGTGAGGTAATGACACTGCGTTCGTACTCGTCGTCTGCATCGGAATCGGCGTGATAGGAGGTGTGGAGAGACATGGTGGATAAGGGTCAATGACCGGCAACGACGCCCAGCACGAAGAGGGAGATGGGTTGGACGTCGGACCGGCTGGAGGGGAGGGGGGGGGGGGTACGACAGCGCGAGGGGGAGTGGGGGGGGGGGGGGGGGGGATACGACAGCGCGAGGTGTAGCACGAGCGAAGTTGGGATGGAGGGTGCACGATCGAAAGGTATCAGACTGTCTCGAATGGAATCTGGGCGAACAATGGAGGAACTCTCAATAGCGCCGGTGATGAGTTTCAGGATTCGAGGTTCCGGGTCGGAAAGCGGCTCGTGTCAGATACGGCGGGGGTGGTTGGAGATGGCTGGGATGAGATGTGGGGGATAGACAGGAGACAGCCGTTGACGACGGTAGAAGTCAAATCCTCGAGGCGAAAGAAGAAACCGGCGAGTTGTGGATGATGGCCGTGATTGCGAGGAGTGGAGTGGAGATCCTGAGGCCAACAAGACTAATGATCACAGGCATGCAGCGAGAGCGGGGAAGCTGGGGGGGGGAAGAGGGAAGAGATCGGAAATGTGATGACGGCCACGGTGGAGGTAATGAAGGTGGAGGAGAAAGAGGAAGTTAGAAGACCAAACGAGAACTCTCTTTACTGTGATGAAGAAATAATAAAAAGGAAGCAGAAGTAGAGAAGAAGGAAGAGCAGGTCAGTTGAAAGTGAGAAGAGGAGCGGCAGCGCAGCAGCAGCAGCAGCAGCAGCAGCAAGCAGCAAGCAGCGAGGCAGCTGGTTGGGCGCGGAGTAGCGAACGAACCGCCGAAAGGGCAAAAGAGGCGCTTCGATGCTTGGATCGCCGCACGTGATCTCCCGCGGTCTGGACCGGACACTGACTGGATGATTAGGTGGGAGAACAAACCCTCCATATACTAAGTACTATCTACCTAGTATCTGCCATCTGATCCATCGCACACAACATGCAATCAATGCAATGAGGATATTCCCACTGGGGCAATATCACCGTTATCCTCCCCTGAAAATATCACTCATTAGTCTATAGTCTATCCTCGATCATCTACCATCAAGACGATCCATACTATCGGATCCTTGATAACGTCCCCCCTTTCCCGAGTCCATCCACCACTACCACCACTACCACCACCACATACCGACTCAACTATCCATACGATCCATATCAACCCCCAATATTCCGATTCCGATATAGAACTAGTCTCGACGCCAAGCCCACCAATGTCTCTTCTCCCCTGGATTATGGGGAAGACTAGCGAGGGAACTATTTCGATCCCAAGGTCGGACTAACCGAGGGAACGAGCCCAAGCCCAAAGCTCCTCCCACCGTCACTGTCAAAAATCCAATAGTGCCGGAGCCTTGACGTTTTTGGGGAACTGGGGCCTTTGCAGTGGCTCTCCGCCGCCAACATTGTGCCATGGCGCTTTTTTGTGACTTATTTTTGTCGCTTTTTATCGCATTTTTTTTAAAGTTATTAACGCGCGCCCTCGTTAACTGACTGAATTATTGGCTACTATAGATTCTGACCATGTTGGCCAATGGTGTTTTCGAGGTGTCTTTGCCAGCCCTATATCAACCGGAACGATATTAATCAATAGTTAACGGGTGCCTCCATTCCCCCCTTTTCTGGGTCTGCGTCTGAGGACCTCGGAGTCGAGGGCTTGCTGGAGGGGCCGAGGGAAATAAACTCCTTCTAGAAGGTACGATCTGGTCTGCTCTGCTCGTATTGATTCTCATCTCTAAAACGGATTATCATTCTCTAAGACAAAATCTTGGTAGAATGTGATTGTAGCTGTAATCCACAATGCCCGGCTACATTCGGGTCGCCGCCACGCTGCTGCACCTATGACCCTAGGAACCCAAAGTCCAGGCAGAAACATTGTACAGAAGTACCGTAGCCATCATGCAAGGTGATCGAACTTTTTTTCGATCTCCATTCCGGATCGACTTTTTAGAGGTACCAGCCCGGATGGGTCAACGTCAACGTCAACGGTCACTGCACTCAAGCACCCGGACTGGGCTCCATACTCTGGCGAGTATCGCACCGACAGGGGTGGAAAAAACCCCAACCCATTGAATCTCCACTTTAATCTATGTGTACTCCGTCGAGTGCCTGACATCCTGAGTAACTAGACTAGAGCACGTATTGACATCCGAGAAAAGTCCTTGCCACGGAGTCCATCCCGAGCAGGCCCTCCCTCCCACGTCCTCGTCGGAAACGAACCCACTGGACATTCCCCCGACCGGAACATACTGCATCAACCGATGCGGATATCTGCACGGGAGTTAACTGTACTGCACAGTACATACATCCACCTTGCCACGGGATCAGCCTCCAGCTACTAACTACATAATACCTTCTGGCAAGCCAAGCAAGGGGACCTACGGTTGAGGTCACACAAGCGTCTAAGCAAAAAGATTACACGAACATGTGGTGTGGCCCACTGGCCTGCCCCCTCCCCAAGCCATCGCGGCACGCTGCCTGCGCAGCCCCGATCAAATCGTCTGGCGGCGTTCAGCATGGAATGACCACGATCAGTGTTATCGATCGGTAGGCTTTCTTGGGAGAGTGGGGCTCTCGCCTGCAAGCCCATGACTGTGGTACGTAAGGTAGAGTGTAAGGTTGCGGTGTACAGTGTCTCCGGCGCAAGGATTGCATCGTGGTCTTGTTGCCTCCGGCCGGCGGCTGGCGCTACCGGGGGGGATGGCGGCGATGTGCTATTATTATCGCATTGCGGTACCCTGAAGCAAAGCGTTGGGCAGGGTATGGCCGGGTTGGGGGGTGCGTGGAGCGGTGCAGGGTTTGATTGTTCGACTGTTGATGGTTTTGCGATGTTGTGTGTTGAGTCTGCCCGTTGAAGACTAGTGGGTTGTAACACCGAGGATAATCAACAATAGGGATGCAGAATAGACACCGGCTGCGGGATATATTCTATAGACAGAATGCTTGATCAATCAAGTGGGTCTATTGACTCAGCTACCAGCAGAAACTCTACATATGCAACACAGTCATCCTCTGTATTCAGCACTCTGCTATCTAATTGCGTCGCGCCTGTCTTAATGGAAGTACCATTCAAGCAAAGACGCAAGCGCTGGGATCGATAAGTGCATCGGCGGGTAACTTTTGAGGAGGGAGAGGATGTGATGTGATCGGATCTGATCCGCCGGCTTCTCCGCTCGCTCGAGGATCCAGCCCGCCCATCTCCTCCGCCCGCCCGCCGCCGCCCGCAGTTTCCCCCCTCCGACCTCAACCTTTGTACGGAGTACTGTACGGTAGATTTGCAGTGTCCAGCACTCGAACCCTCAACCATTACCACGACACCACGACACACATATACCCTGCTGCAACAGTACAGTCAATCCACCCCAGCTACAACACACCACCCCCAGGGATAACAAACCTACACCTCCTCCCTCGAGCGCCACCACCTGAACCATCACCACCACCGCAGAAAACCCCCCTCACAATCTCCAACAACCTCAACCTCAACCTCAACCCACGAATAGCCCACACAACCCCCACGAATAGCCCACACAACCCTCCCGCAAACCACAACCCTCGCAAAAGAAAAAAAAAATGACAACGCCCTCCCGCCCCGACCAAACCTCCAACGACCTTGAAACCGACCTCCTAACGCACCTAACCACCACGCCGGCCCTCGACGACCTGCACAGCACGCTCCTCGCGGCCCTGCAACGCACCGGCTGGACCGAGAAGATCCGGCGGCTGGCCCAGGAACTCCTGCGGGGGGGACGGTGCGAGCGGTTCGACGAGGTGATCGAGGCGGTGGTCGCGTCCGCCGAGGGACGACGGCATCCGTCGCTCCACTCGCCCAGCAGAACCAATACCAACGGGGCAGCGGGCATCAAGAATGAAGATGAGGATGCCTCGGATCACGCTGCGAATGGGCGGAAGGACGCCAGCGGCAGCGGCGATAATGCAGCGTACTTTGAAACTGTGGATGTGCGGATCCCCTCCGCCGTCGTGGAGCAGGGCGTCCGCGCCCTCAAGGAGGTTCTGCGCGAGGTGGTGATCCTCGAGGGGGATGGGGATGGGGTGGGGGATGCGGGTCACACGGCCGGGGAGGGTGGGGACAAGGACAAGGAGAGGGAAAAGGAGCAGACTACCACGACCACGAAAACGCCCGGCCACAAAGATCGGGTCAAGGGGGTCAAGCATGGGGAGAGTAATGGGGCCGGGGCCAGTGGGAGTCCCGTCAAGAAAGGGGAGAAGAAGATGAAGCTGAAGCAGGGGAAATGAGGGAGTCTGCTCTGCTGGCTTCTCTTCTGTCTGTCTTGATATTTGATAAATACGCGGGTGTTGGTGTTGGTGTTGGTGTTGGGAGACATTTCGTCTGGCGTTTGGATGGGTTCGGGACCTCCCCCGGTGTTTACAGTGGGCATTGCATTTTCTAGATACCAAATTCGACTACTTCGTTCCTTACACCTTAGTTTCTACTACCGAAACACATCGTAGCAACTTCTTGGCTATTAGATGATCAGAACTATCTTAGCACCCAGAATAATAAGAAATGGCCACAAAAGTACTTGTCAACCAACGTGATTTAGTCGAGGCTCACCCCGCTGATCTAACTAAGTGCGCATGAAACAAAGCATGAAAGGATACAGTTTAGTCATAGAGGCTGTCATCATTGCCGGCTTCGCCAAAAGTGTTGTTGTCCGCCACCTCACCCGAGGAAGGGAAGCGGAAGAAGGTGCTGCCGCCAGAGTTCTTCAAGCTCTGCGCGAAAGCCTCGTAGCGGCGGATCTCCACATCGCTAACCGACTTTCTGGCCGACTTCATCGCCTCCTCGAAGTGGGCGCGGGTCAGCTCCGGCACGGGGTCCTCCTCCTCAAGCTCCTCGTCCTCCATCTTGACGTCCTCACCCTGGGCCTCGCGCTGCTTCTGGCGATCGATGTCCGCGCTGATCGACTGCTTGATGGCAAGCTTGACAGCACGCTGAGTGACGAAGCCAAGATCGGCACCGGAGAAGCCGTGAGTCTTGCTGGCGATGAAGGAGATGTCGACATCAGGAGCAACGGGCGTCTTGCGCAGCTGGGCCTTGAGAATGCTCTCACGCGAGGCCTGGTCGGGCAGGGGAACGTAGACCAGAGTATCCAGACGACCCGGACGGACCAGGGCAGCGTCCAGCTGCTCGGGTCTATTCGTAGCACCGATGACGAAGACGTTCTTCTTGGAGGTCATACCATCCATTTCTGGAACAGTCAGCTAAGCAAAGGCAAGCAAAGGCGAAAGAACTTACCGGTCAGGAGCTGGTTAACAACACGGTCGGAAGCACCACCAGCATCGCCGACGGAGCCACCACGGGACTTGGCAATGGAATCCAACTCATCAAGGAAGACGACGCAAGGGGCGGCGGCACGAGCCTTGTCGAAGATGTCACGGATGTTGCTCTCGGACTCACCGAACCACATGCTCAGCAACTCAGGCCCCTTGACGGAGATAAAGTTGGCAGCGCACTCGTTGGCCACGGCCTTGGCCAGCATGGTCTTACCAGTACCAGGGGGGCCGTAGAACAGCACACCGCGGGAAGGAGAAAGACCGAACTTCTGGAACTTCTCGGGGTGGTCGACAGGGTACTGGACGCTCTCGATAAGCTCGCGCTTGACCTCCTCGAGACCACCAATGTCCTCCCAACGAACGTTGGGAACCTCGACGACGGCAACCTCGCGCAGAGCGGAGGGGTTGGAGACACCAAGGGCGTAACGGAAGTTCTCCATGGTGACACCAAGAGAGTCAAGGACCTCAGCGTCGATGGTATCCTCATCCAAGTCAATCAGGTCCATCTTCTCACGGATCTGCTGCATGGCGGCCTCAGAGCAGAGCGAAGCAAGATCGGAACCGACGTAACCGTGGGTCTCGGCAGCGATCGTCTCCAGATCGACATCGTCACCCAGCTTCATGTTCTTGGTGTGGATCGACAGGATCTCGAGACGGCCGGTGGGGTCGGGGATACCGATGTCGACCTCACGATCGAAACGACCGAAACGACGAAGGGCAGGGTCGATGGAGTTGGGGCGGTTGGTGGCGGCCATGACAACGACGTTGGAGCGGGCCTTCATACCGTCCATGAGGGTGAGGAGCTGGGAGACAACACGGCGCTCGACTTCTCCGTTGGTCTTCTCACGCTTGGGGGCGATGGAATCGATTTCATCAATGAAGATGATGGCGGGGGAGTTCTTCTCGGCCTCCTCGAAAGCCTTACGCAGGTTCGACTCGGACTCACCGGCCATCTTGGACATGATCTCGGGTCCGTTGATCAGGAAGAAGAAGGCACCGGTCTCGTTGGCAACAGCACGAGCCATCAGAGTCTTACCAGTACCGGGAGGGCCGTACATCAGGATACCACGAGGGGGCTTGATACCGATGGACTTGAAGAGCTGGGGGTGACGCAGGGGCAATTCGACCAACTCGCGGATCTGAGCCATCTGCTTGCGGCAGCCACCAATGTCATCATAACCGACCTCGTTGAGGTTGCCCTCCTCATCCTCACGCTGGATGGGCTCGCCCTCGCAGTGGATGATCGTGTCCTGAGCCACAATACCGTACTCCGGGGGATCAACCTCAACCACCTTGAACTCCACCTGTCTCATACCGCCTCGTACTGTGAACAGATCTCCCTGTCGGACGGGTCTGTAGGCTTCGCGGAAGTAGGGGGCAAGGTAGACGTCGAAGAGGGAGCCGGTCAGGCCCTCGACGGTGTCGGCAATGGGAAGGACGGCAATACGCTTGGCCTATAACACAAAGAAACCGCGGTTAGTCACCAACCACCGCATGCTCTCCTTGGGGCTGGACTCACATATTTGATGTCGGGGCAAGGGTGGACGGTGATCATGTCGCCGTGCTTGACACGGAGGTTGTGTCTGACGACACGGTTGATGCGAGCGCTGCCGTCATCGAGATCATCATCCGCCAAGACAATCAGAACAGTGTCCTTGCGCTTCTTGCCCTTGACCAGAACGGTATCACCGCGGAAGAGCTGGAGGGTCTCCATCGTGTTGTTGGAGAGGGCAATAACGGAGTTGTCATCGTTGACGGCATCAGTAACACTGTTGACACGCACACGTCAGTATCGCCGCCCCCGCTCCACAGAACAAATGACGCAGGCAAACTCACATCAGAGAGTTGGGCTTCTTCTTCTTCTTGAGGATAGCAGTCGAGGTGTCAAGCTCCTAACAACGAGTTCAAGTCAATATCACCAACAAGGTCCCTGCGGAGTCGGAAGGCAAAGTCTTTACCTCTTTCTTCTCGGCGCCCGAGGGGTCACTATGATGTATTAGCATGCGGGGCAAGACTAAAAATCTTCATCGATGGGACCTACTTGAGGTTGACCCTCTTCTTCTCGTGGGTGTGGTCTGGCTCTGCGCTCATCTTGATGGAGTGTGCAGAAAGGCGCGTGCGTAAAGCAACGTAGTCAGTCGGAAAGGTAGCAAGGACTGTTGCCGTCCCGGATTAGGTGAGCTCGGAAACAGGCACGGAGGGCAGTGAAGATAAGGAAAGGAAGAAAGGGAAAGAGATCTCAACAGACAGCAGGAAATGTCTGAGAGATGGCGCAATTTGGGGGGGGGGGAGAGATGTAAAAGTGATAGAGCAGAATAGATGGGTAAGTGGGTGGAGAGGGAGGGAGATGGGAAGTGAGATTGAGTGAAGAGCTCCAGGTTGTTAAGAGGTGACGATAGCGCCAGGACCTGTTCGGGAACTGCACTGATGACTTAAGCTGTTTGCAGAGCCACCCAAAGACACCCACCGCCTTCCGCCTTCCGCCACCGCCTGGGGGGGAGAAGAACCGCATGGAAGCCAGTCGTATCCACAATGATCATCCGCCTCTGGCCCTTCGTTGCTTTTGGGTGCTTGATAAGCCCGGGGAAGCTCTTCGAACTAGCGAACTAGCGATCTGAAGACTGGCTAGTGTTTGAAGCGGTCGATCTGGTCTTTTCTTTTGGCTTTGACATTGACATTCAGGTGTCATGGAGCTGCCGTGTCGATGCCTCAGGCAATAAGAAGACGTGGCCTTAGGCATCATGGCGATTGATCACCAAGATAGCCTCTGGTCAAAGCTAAACAAGCTGATTTCCATCTAGTGGCAAAGCAAGAACACTCCTCATTGATTGCTTGATCTGACTCTGTGACAAGTTGTTCTCAAGCCGTGCTCACAATTTCCTGAGAATATCATGCAGAATGATTGTTCGGAGTTCATAGCAACTCCACCAATACTTCTGCTGCCGGTAAGTTAGCAAAAGAACGAGTCATGAAATGAAGCAAGCACAAGGAAGAACAGAATCATAGCTAACGGTCTCACTAGCCCTCTTGTCAATAAGGCCTTATGACTGTTTTCCAAGTCCAGTGCGTGACGGAGTCACGTGGTCCGGTGAATGTATCAGCCCAGCGCTCCAGTATAGCATCAAGAAGGACTTCACCGGCGCACGCACACAGTGAGAGCGCTGCCTACAGCCATGCGGGTCTATCTCAGCGTCGCCGACTAAGCGACGACATCATAGGTACTCATAGTGTCTCATCTGGTAACACGATGGCTCTTCATCCAACTTCACATCCTCACCTTCCTTCATCCCACCGACTTTCCCCAGTATCTTTGTATCTCTATCCCTATCTCTGAAACCCTGTTCCTGCGCATGAGCAACCCAACATGAGCCGTCGACCCAGCACCGTCCGCAACATGGAATGTCTCCACTGGTACCCGGACAATTACAAAGTGGCCTATCACAACCAGCTGAACATAGCCCAGCTGCACCAGCTCCTGGCGGACGAGGACCAGCACGTCTTCTTCGTCTACGGCTGCCTCAAGCTGCCCACTGTGCTGCGCGCCTACTGCGACCAGCCGGACAGTCTCCAGTTCGCCCGTCGGATGCAGCCGGCCCGCGCGGTGGGGTACCGACTGTACGAGCGGACCCCCAACGGCGAGCCGATCATGGTGTTCACCGGACAGGATGACGACATCGTCGAGGGCATGGTGGTGTTTGCGATTGACCACGAGGACGCGGTCGCCATGGTGCGCGGTGAGAACAGCGGGATGGACGCCTGTCTGATCGAGATCGAGGCGGTCATCATCGAAGAAGGCTCCGGCGTGGCCGACCGCTGGGTCGAGGTGACCTACGCTCTGATCGTGTCCGCCTTGGTCTGGACCGGCAGCTTGGAGGGGATGCACTGGAAGGGGGTCACCGACTGGCCCGTCGACATGTTCCTGCGCTCGTCGTATTACGACAGTTTCGTAAGTTGGCCGTTGATTCCCTGTGGTGCGATTCTTGCTGATCTCGGTGGGCTACAGAGACGTCCCGGCGAGCTTGTCTCGGAGGAGACCATCGACCCGCTGTTCCGCCTTTAGACTCAAACTCCGGGCTTTCGTGTGCCGCTATCAGGTGCAACTTCATTGATGCGTGCATGACTCCTGGTCTGAGACGGAGTCTTTCCGAGAGAACTTCCGCATCTTTTAGTTAACATTTCTATCTCCGGTCTGCGACCCATCTCTTATCCCAGTGTGACTTTGCATGGCGTTTGATACTCATTTACGATACGATGACGACTTGATGCGCACTCACGATGTGATGACACTTCCGATGATGATAACGACATTGGCACGACCTGACGACTGCTGATTCTTAGCGACACATGATTCTTATCACAGGACACGACATGACGGGCATTCAGGAGTTTTCAAGGTTGCTTGCACTTTTTTTCCTTTGTCTCATGATCTATCCGCTTTCGAGGCCACAAGAACCGAGCATCTAGCTCTAGCTGGAAATTGGATTTGGTATTTGGTGTGTTAGCTTGGATCCTGTATTTAGGCATCTAGCATGACCAACTCAATGAATACGCATATCCATGACTTCTATGGTCTAATCCGTAGCAAAGCGAGAAGAGAACGTGTAAGACTCTACCCCGACCATCTAGACTCAGATTACTTAGTAGCAGTACCCCCCCACGAATCCCAAACCTCCCACGCGCCCGCCATAAAACTCACCAACCCGGTCAACTGCTCCGGGAACCCAATCCCCTTCTCGAAGCACCAATGCAAGCACAACGGCGCCCAACACACATTGTTCACGAGACTCTTCCGCCACGCGCGGATCTCCTTTGCATGTGCATGTGCATCTGCATCCGCTGCCCCTCCCCCCTCATCGAGTCCCTCCTTCTGCTTCTCCCGCCGCAACCGAAGCCTCCGCTCCCGCGCCAGCACAAAGAACTGCAAGAAGATATGCCCGAACCACGCGCGCGTGCTCCACAGATCCCACTGCACGATGCCGCCCCACCGGTCGATGAAGCGGCGGCTCAGGATGCCCTTCGCGGCGAGGTAGCTTCCGTTCTCGAGGATTTGGTAGATGATATTGACCAAAACCTGGAGGAGGGTCAGGATGTAGAGTGTTCGGTCTTTGGGCGGGGAGCGCAGGGTTGCGGTGCCCCAGGTCCAGAGGGGGAGGAGGCCGAGGAGGCGCAGGGTGTATCGGGTTTCGGACATGAGGGCGGAGAGGGCTAGTAATGGGGGTTTCGGGTTGGGGGTTGTGGGAGAGGGTGGTGGTGGTAGAGGGGAGCCAAGTTTGGAGGGCGAGGGTTGGGCGAGATGGCGCTGCTGGCGGCGGAGTCGGGCGAGGAGGCTTAGGCGGGTTTGGAGGGCGAGCCAGGGCGCTGAGGCGAGGAGATGGTGCAGCGCGTGCGAGAGGTAGCCTGTTACGGCGAGGACGCGTTCGGTGCCGGCTGCTGTGGTGGTGAGTCTGTGGTCGTTAGTAGACTGTACGGTTGGGGAGTGGTGGTGGTGGTGGTGGTGGTGGTGGAGCGTGGCTTGTGTTCTGGGGAGGAGGGACGTACTTGTCCAGTCGCTCGATGGTGGTATCGGTTGCTCGAAGGGCTGCCAGCAGCTGACGACGAGCATGGAGGAGAGAGGAAGCTGAGTGTGGTGTTGGTTTGGGCTGTGGTGGTGGTGAGGATCCCCGCGTTGGATCTGAGGTCGGCGATTTCCCCTCATCTTGTGGTGGTGATGATGATGATGATGGTGCGCGCTCATTCGGAGCTGGCTCAGTTCTAACGTCGGGGTCTGCCATAGTGTCTGCTGTATCCTGCGTCACTCATTGCAAGCAGACACCACGAAACTCGGACGGGCGGATTGGGACTATATAGACCAGGCGGTCATCTGCATCTGATCAGCCGTCGGTGCTTGGCGCGCGTGCCGAGGTTCGGAATTGGCTCGGAATGGGAAGGTCGATGGAGTTGAACCGCGGGTCATTTTGTGATGGAGGTTGATGAGATTAGATAACTATCCTGCCTGCCCCATTCAGTTACTACACTCGGATGGACCTTACCAGATAGTGGTTTAGTTCGCTAATTGATACACTACTGTTGACCTTTCCTTTACTTCAATATCTTATTACTATCACCATGTAGCTCTGGCGACAACACCTGCGGGTCATTTCATTCAATTCTCACTAAATTTTCCGTAGATCTCCAAGTACTCTTACAGCACAACATGTGAAATGTTACCCGACCACACCTCCCCCCCCCCCACTTCAACACCGAGCTCAACGTCCCAGCAACAGCATGACAAACCAATTCAGCGACCACGGCACAGTAGTGGAGACAGTTTCCCTGTAGCTCACCTCACCTCATGGAGAAGTCACTTCAGGCACTCTTCACCCATCACGGTATCAAGATTGGGTCCACAAAATCCGACTCATGCGAGCCAACTGAGTCCTCCGAGTCACTATTTCCCTGGTAGCAATCGTCCCCCTTGTCAACATGCTCCAGTTTCCCCTTGCCCTTACCCTTATCCTCATTTGCCTCTTCCTGAGCTTTCTCCTCCTCGCTGACTTCCTCCTCACTCATCTCGTCCTCACTCGTCTCTCCCCCAATCGTGGCCCCCTCCTCCCCCTCAACTCCCTCCACCCAATCCCCCACCTCCTGAACCACAGGCATAACATCCTCCCAGACATGAAGCCCCGAATTAATGCAGCGCTCCCGCTCCACCATCTGCCCAAACCGGAACAGCTCGCGCTCCTCTCTGACCTCATCGGGGTCCGCAGCCATGAGGTACCCGGGGGCCATGGGGAAGGGACAGGGGCCGCGCGGGCCGCGCGGGCAGAGCAGGGGCTGCACGTTCCTGTAACGCTGCCACAAGAACCGCCCATATCGCTTCGCACGGAGTCTCGTACGCATTTCCATCCCGATATTTCGCCAGGCGGAGGAAGCTTCAGCGGAATAATCCACGGGTGAGGGCGTCAGGCTGCGTCCGAGGGGTTCGAGGATGGTCTGCAATCTGGCGCGCGCGCGCTGCAGTCGGTTGGCCGGGGGTGGGTAGAATTCTCTGTTCGCGGGGTGGGAGGAGGGCGCGTGGACTTGGCTGGTAGTGGCTGTGACTGGATATGAGGGGGGGCCGGTGGTGGATGAGGAGAGGGCGTGGTTGGGGGTGGATGGTGGCGGGGGTAGATTGTGGGTGGAATGTGATGGATTGTTGTTTCCGGCCAACGGGTAAGTGGGGAGAATGGATGTAGTTCGGTTGTCGGGGTCCTTTGTGGATGAAGAGGTGTACGTACTAGTAGCTTGGGAAGCTGACCTGGACGCATCACCGGTCGATGTCGACATGTATGACGGGAGATCCACGGTCGACCGGGACGCAGGGCTTGTCACTCTCGAGGCAGAAGAGGAGCCCTGAGAGGTTGATCCGGTGGCTGCGGTTGTGAGGTAAGACGATAAGCGTGCGACGCCACGATAGCTCGTCACGGCATGTTGTGCGGATTGCGACTCGCCTCCATAGTATCGGGGCACCGGGGGAGGAGCGGGGGATGGGTTGGGTCGCTGTCCTAGGTTGGAGACAAACACAGCGTTCACGACCACTCGCTCGCTCAAGTTGTAGGCATCCGGGATCGGGAATTCGGGTCTACATACTGCGTTGATGCTTGCCCATGCCCGTTCCATGTGTGCAGGTACGCAACGATGGCAGGCCCGCCACTTGCAGGGTGGGATAGGCCGCAGTGGGGGAGCGGAAGTGTCAGAGTTTCCAACCTGGGTGGGAAGAGTGCTTTGAGGAGTGGAGTCTGACCTGCGACGGGCATTGTACTGAATATCCTCGATATGCTTCACTCGCCCGGCCTCATCGTTGTCATGATCGCCATGTCCCGGTCCCTGCTGCACGCCCGCCGCCTGGGTAGTGGATGAAGCACTGTTAGCATCCGAGCTACAGCTCTTCTGCACATCTTCAATCATCTGAACATGAGGCCCATCGTCATCGGAATCGGTGTTCTGCTCCTCCTCCGCCCTGTGCATCTGAAAGAAGACGGGGACTCCAGACAAACGCAGGTTGTAAGCGACTCTCTCCTCGTACGCCCGACGGAAGACAGTTAGCTTCTGCTCGAGGAGCTGTTCCTTCTGCGCATCGGTGTACTTCCCAGCCTTGATGGCGGCGACCATCCATGGACTCTGCACCTCACCGTCTCTGGTACCATTGGGGTCCCCGAAGCCGGGCTCGTCCACGGCACACTGATAGAGCCAGCCGAGCGCCGGTCTGCGCCCGCAACGGTCACACACTTCGTGCGGATCCACGAGGGGCACCCGCTCCATTCGGCCATGCTTGCACGAGCGTAGCCCCCACGGACGATCGTCTTCCACGGCCCGGTTCACCGGCCCATAGAATATCGGGTCCCGGTGCCGGTCGACACGCGCGAGGAGGACTCGGGCGATCGCTCTTCGATCGACGCCGTTGGCGCGACTGTGGCTGCCCGCGGTGGATGGGAGTTCGGCTCTCGCGGTGCTGTGGGTTGCGGGGCTGGGCGAAGGAACTGAGTCTCGTTCGAACAACGGCTTTGCTGTTCCTCTGATAGAGCTGGATGTTTCGTCAGTCTGGATGTGGCCGCTTGTTGTAGGCGGTAGAAGTTTGGTGTGGACGGGACAGTACCTTGACGACAAAGAACGAGGACAACCTGTGACACGCTCTGCAAAGTGCAAGCTTGTCTCGAAGTCACGGCCAGTCCATGGTCGCTGAGTTTGGAGAGGGTCGGTCTCTTCAAGCTCGGACGGCTCAGCGGCGGAGACATGGGTGTGCTCTGCGGCTTGTTGTTCGGGGCTATGCTCGATGACTCTCTCAGCGCTACCCACGCGGTTGGACTCAACAGATTCAACTTCTTCTACCGAGACATGGAGCTCAGACTCTTGATCATGTCGAGTATCTGCGGGATGAGATGGATTATGGCCAGATAGTGCTGCCGGGATCTCTGGAGAGGTGTCCATGTTGGCCGAGGAGTCCGGCTTTTCATTGGACTTGCTCGCAGAAAGGTTTTCCATTTCTGTTGTGCGAAAACGTGATAGAAGGCCTTACAGGATGGAGGAGACGTGTAAACCGCCTCTATCAGACTGGATAGCCAACTGGAGTATATCTATTCCGTGATATGGGAACGCTAGATAGCAAAGAACAAGAAGCACGGGTGTATGAACACGGAGGGGAGACAGGAAGCAGAGAACAGGATTCAACAAAATCGCCAGCTAGAACACGCTCGTGTTCACCAGTGAACGCAACGTTGCGTCCGGGCAGGTGGGAATCGTCGGGGGCGACCATTTGTTTTGTTGGGATGGGCCTAATGTCGCCCTGGCTGACCTGAGCGCAAAGGAGAGAGTGCAAGCACCCAGAGAAGCGCAGCCTGAGAAGGAGTTTACATAGTTGCAGAAAGCCCTAGTTCTCCGATGGACGAAACACAGTACTACAGTGGTAGACTGCACTTGACCAATGCACTGGCTATCGATTTTAAAATACAAAGAAGATGTACTGAATTCTTCTCTAGAAAACCTTTGGCATTGGACTTAGTTACATTTACCTATATGTCTGTTAGCAAATGAGCCTGAGTTTCTTGCACGACGGGTTCGAGGGGTTGACGTACAGATATAGTATCTAGGAGCAAGACAGCTCTGCCGGTGGTAGTTATCACCTCCAGTCAACATCCGAACTGCTGTACTTACCCGAAATAGGCTGGGTTTTCCGAGCTCATCCTGCTGTTACTGCACCTGAGAGGTCTGACGAAGACCGTGCAAGATTCAAGATGCTTCTCCAGCCATTTTTCTGGCTGCAACGAAGCTGAAGATGAACAGAACATCTTCATTGCATATGTTGAGTAGATACAGAACGGCAGTTAGTGTTGTGGTTGAGTAACCACGGGAGTTACTGAGTCGGAGGTGACCGAAGGACAGCGGCGGAATCCCTACCGAGCTGAGCTGATCTTAGTTAACTTACCGTACTGTACCTTACCTACTCAAACAGGTATAAAGTTGACGCGAGGTCCATCTGCCGACCTCGTGGCCGGTTTGACCTTCCCAGTTCCCACTGAGACTCTCTCTCCTCTTCCGATTTCGCCCTCTCCTCGCCTCGCCTCGCCCTCGCCCTCGTCCTCTTCTAGCTTGAAGCTGACTTGTTTTTAATTGTTGTCTTTTCGCTGCTTTCCCTTAAGAATTCGGGTTTTCTTCTACCTCCACTACTTCATTTTCCCCGCGGGTGTTTCCACTGTGACCGTACAAGCAATTGACAGGCGTGTGCTGGTTCCAATCGATTGGAGTTGTAACCTCGGTAAGCACTGATGATTACCAGCCCTTGAACCATCCATCGGCTTCCAGCCTCCTCGTCTTTCCCTCTTCCTCCTCCTCCTCCTCCTCCTCCATCTCCACTTCAGCCGATAAACAAACCCACCCCTGGTCCGACCCTCTCTTGCGCGCGGGACGCCCATCCGACCATTTGCCTGCCGATTTCCCCCCCCCCCTCCCCCCAAGTCTGTCCCCCAACATACCCACTCACTCACCACACCTTATTCCATCCGCAACCCTCCGTTGCTTCTACTATCCATTGCAACCCTGAATGGTTTTCTTTTACTTACAGCTCCTGCGATCATTCTAGACTGTCTTCCCTACTATCTCTCCGCAATTGCCGTCACCGTCGTTATCTCGGATCTCCGATCGTTCATCTACCCACACCATCTAGATCGCGCGCTTAATCTCCTTCCCTCCATCCATCAACAGCAGCCATGTCCGCCAAATTCCAAGATGAGGCCGTCACCTCCCTGCGGAAAGACACAAAAGAATTGGTGCACAAAGTCGGCGAGCGACTGACTGGCGGGGGTTATCTCAACGTACGTTGGTCTCGGGCGTTGATACTGACAGCTTTGGCTAACTGGCTCCCTCTCGGCCGACTCTAGCTCTACCTCCGCCAACTGCAGCAAAACCCCCTGCGCACCAAGATGTTGACGTCCGGCGTGCTCTCCGGTCTGCAGGAGATCCTGGCGTCGTGGATTGCGCACGACGTCAGCAAGAACGGCCACTACCTCAGCCCGCGCGTGCCCAAGATGGTGCTGTACGGCATGTTCATCAGCGCCCCGCTGGGCCACTTCCTGATCGGCATCCTCCAGAAGGTGTTCGCTGGCCGGACGAGCCTGAAGGCTAAGGTGCTGCAGATCCTGGCCAGCAACTTGCTCGTAAGTGTCGCACGCGCTGCATGAGGGGTGTTCCACTCGCTGACTCGACCCACAGGTCTCCCCCGTCCAAAACGCCGTGTACCTGACCAGCATGGCGGTCATTGCCGGCGCGCGCACCATCCACCAGGTCCGCGCCACCGTGCGGGCGGGCTTCATGCCCGTCATGAAGGTCAGCTGGGTGACCTCGCCCATCGCGCTGGCCTTTGCGCAGAAGTTCCTGCCGGAGCACACCTGGGTGCCGTTCTTCAACATCGTCGGGTTCGTCATTGGAACCTACGTCAACACCCACACGAAGAAGAAGCGCCTCGAAGCGCTCCGGAAGGTGAGTCTCCTGTCGGGACGTGGTTGGAACAGTGCTAACCGCAAAGCAGCGTTACGACCAGCGTCGTGGGCCCGGCAGCGAGTACGACAAGGGCGACTACCGGTAAACACTGTACATATGAGATTCCAACCCCCATGACCATCGCTGGTCGATTGAGGGCAATGCGGCCAATATACCCATGACGACTGAGCCTAGCCAACGACCATCTCCCTTTCCACCTATGCCATCTATCTATACCACCCAGTCTATGCCCCCGCCCCGAATGACGTTTAATCTGTGATATGTCCCGCTCATGGCCCTGGCGTGGCGACGAGTGTCTATCCTGCTGTGATGAGCCATATTTACGTAGTATATCGCCATTTGAACGCAAATGAAACGCCATACCTTAAGCTTGTCCTCTAGCCCTGTACAGCTGGATTAGTATCCCTTATAGCCGTAATCACCCCGATCAACCACCCCCACCCTACAAAACTCCACATTAAGACGATAAGAAGTCCATTCATCTCACCATGCATATCTACCACAACCCCCCGAACCCCCCTTGTTCCCTGCCTACTACAACACCCCGCCGACAAAACTACTCAACCTCCATCTCCCCCCCGCCAGCCTTCCGCCTCTCGCGCACAAACTCCACAAACTCATCAATCAACCCCGGCCACGCCCCATCCACACTCCACCACCCCATCGCCGCATCCTCGCCCGTCTTGCGCATAAACACCTCGATCTGCTCCCACAGATCCTTGTTGACGGGCCGCCGGCCGCGCCCCTCGAGAAACTCCAGCCACCAGTCCAGCCACGGCGTGGCCGCTGACCGCCACGCCACGCCGCCGTGATCCGCCGTGAAGAACAGCCGCCACTGCTCCGCCGCGATGTCGAACTGCAAGTTCCGCTGCCCTTGCATCCGGCACAGCGGGAACGTGTACCGGTACACCCGCCGGAAGAGGTCCGGTTGGATCGGCAGCCGCGCGCGGAGCTCGGCGGCGTGCGCGGTCATTTTCGGGAGGGTGTCGGCTCTTTTTTTTTTTCCCTCGTTAGTAATGTCTTTCTTTTTATGGGTGGGGGGCAAAGGGGACGGTGGACTGGAGACTGGGGACTGGCGACTGGGGAACGGGGGAACGGGGAAAAGGGACTGGGAAAGGAACAGGGAAGGGGAAAGGGATAGGGACCGTACCCAATCGCGCGCCAACCGGTCAGAAACCCCTCGCGCGTGAATTCGCCCATCGTCGGGGATTTGACGAGCTCCGCGATGGCCAGGCACGTGACTTCGTCGAGTTGCACGGAGATGTCGCCTAGGTACCGCATTACGCCTTCGATGCCGATGGCGTCCGGGGAGTCTTCGGGCGAGTCTGGTGGAGTTAGTTTTGGGGGTGGACCGGTGGAGGGCTTTTGGGGCTGAAGGGGGGGGGCGTTACCTCGGTAGCTGTCGAAGATTTTGTTGATTGCGCTTGTGCTGGCTCCCGCGCCGGAGGGGCTTTGGAAGTATCTGTGTTTTCGGGGGTTAGTTTGATGGGTGGTCTGTAAGAAGGTTGGAGAGGTTTGGAGAGGTTTGGAGAGGGTTTCATGTGGTGCTAGGCCGGTGGTTGTTCTCCAGTGTATCATATTGGGCCTGTAGCTTGGTCACACGGCAGAAGTCGATGGGCGATGTCCACAGCAACGATGTCCACCCATGCTTGACTTGCTTTGAGTCTGTTCGCTTCTTCAGTGAAGAGCAAGCACCCGAGGCTAAGCTTTCTATCTGGCGAGGTAGACTGCTCTGGACCAGATCGTATGGCCGGCTGGCTGATGCCTTGCGCTTAACTACTGAACGACTCATGGCGAGCTGCCAAGCTACCGCCATCATGACCACTGAGTTCCACGAGCTGGTCCGCCTGAGTAGAGTCGAGAGAAAGACCGATGTACCGCAAGCCATACTGACTCTGAGAACACCAAAAGAAAAGTACCGCGGCCTAGCACCCATGAAGCCACAACCAGGCACGATGGACCCAGATCATCAATGATAATGCTGCACAAAACATCCCAGAAGCGAGAGGAAGATCGTCTCCCACAAGAAAAAGGCAGGCACCTACGTATTGATAGCTTCTTCAAGATCCCATCGTGCCGCTTTCAAGAACTATACTCATCCCAAAGCACGGGTTAGCCACACATCCCACGCACGTGATGCCCACCTTTCAGGGATCGGGGGAACCATAATCAGAGACATCGGTCGAAATTACCTTGGCAGCCGCTGTGTCCTTCGCTTGCGTGAAGTTGATAAATTGTGCTATTTGCTGCTTCTGCAGACTCGAGTAGGGCGGCATAATGATGGTGATGATGGTGGTGTCTGGTGGGGGTGGCTTGCCGGATCGAAGGTTGATGGCGGGGGAAACTCTGCGTGCGCGCGCGGAAAGCTCAGATGATTAGGATGGAGGCCATGCACGTCTGGGATTGTGTGATGGGTGTAGCAAGGTCACAGATGTCGGGGCGAGTGGACAAACATCAACTTTGCGATGGCGAACACTTCCAGCTGAGTATTGCAGTTCTTGATTTGTTCTGTTCTCGATGGGGGAGAGAGAGCGGCCGAATTGAGCGGTGGTTTCCGCTGCGCTGCCCGTGCACGTGCCCCGCATCGGATGCTGCTGGTTCGGATATCGGATCTCTCGCAGTGAAGGGGTTGATCAGGGCAGCAGCCATCGCCACTATAGTCTAGTCATTCACTTCATTCCCTATAGTTCACATAACCAATTGTGAGCACGACAGACTTATACATACAATCCGGTACATGCACTTTCTACACATCTGATATGGAGAACTACTTCAGCCAAAGCTGCAATAGTGGAATGCAGCACTACTCCAATTCTGAAGACCGGGATGATAGGCAGGATCAGATGATGCCAACAATATTACCTCATGCGTCAGACATAGTACAAGGCTAGACATCAGGATAAAGACTTTTCTAGACAAAACAACCATAAAAGGAAAACGACTCCAAAACTCCTGCGAGAATCCCAAGGTATCTATGAAAATAACCCCATGATCGATTCCGCGTATGCAACACTTTTCTCTAGGTCGTGAAAAGAGTATCTTCCTGTGCAACGGGTCAGCAGTCGGCCCGTCTCTCCCGCGGGAACGCAAGCTCACCTCTCTCAGATACTCTCCGCAATCTGCCTGACGGAAGACGACAATCGCCGTGGGCTCGAGTTTCCGTGCCTCGGCGGTGGACCGAGCCGTGACTCCGAATCCCTACATCAATGGATCAGCAACCATTGCGACCAGAGCTGGACGGGTGACGAAAGCATCCTTACCAAGGGTGTGTCGTTCTGGTCGAGCACAACCACTCCAGCATGCTCCGGGCAGTCATCGGACCATCTTCCGACGTGCGCCTTGACAACGTTTCCCTGGCAGAGGAATCAGCATGAGCTCGTAATAAAACCTGTCCAGCGGCACATCTGCGCGGCAACGCCACGAGAACTTACTCCGTACAAGAACGGGGCGACACCGTTCGGCTTGATCCAGACCTTGAACCGCGCGTGGGGGGAGATCACGTCCAGCGCAGTGATGTGGAGCTACACAAAGTCAGTCATTCGGCACCACACGGCCCACCCTTGCACCCGGTATGCCCTTACTCTCATCTTTCCGGTCTTGGTCAGCTTGCCAATCGCAGTGCCCATCGACAGCAAGCAATCGCGAGGAATGGAGGTCGCCAGGTTGGCCAGGGACAGCGGGACGTAGTAGATGCGGCTGCCGATCATGCGGAACACATAGCGGTCGTTGTCTTCGGAGCCGGCCGTGATCAGATTCGAGATGGACCGTCCACAGTAGGCACTGAGCTTCTCAAAGAGCGTCTTCGTCTCCTCTAGAGTCGCGGAGTCAGCGATTCGGTGCTCGAATGGTCTGCAACAATTGCGCTCGCTGCAGCAGAAGATTCCCCAGGCAAGACTAACCTTCAGTGAGTTGACGCATGATGAAATGTGATCGAAGTACGACACTGCGTACTCAAAGAACCAAAAATAGATACGGGACGAATTCCAAACGAAAATGTGCTTGGGGAGAGGTTATCAAAAAAAGAGCAATCTTGAAGTCAAAAAAGCTCCGCGGAAACAAAAATTCTAGGCGGTGGAACCCGACGGGGAAGGCGGTGGGAGGGACGGTACCTTTTTCACTGCCCATGTCTTGGCACCAGGAAGAGGGAAAAAAAGTTTCGGACAGTCCAATCCCGCAAAAAGATTCCCCCCCCCCCAAGGGAAAACACCAGTCACCGACATCAAAATGGCTCCTGGACGCACCACGAAACGCAGACGGGTGAGTCCCCCCGGCGACGACGAAAATGCCTCCTCGCGACCTTCTGGCGCCCCTATTGGCGACTTCTACAGCCATGCCGCTGAATGGGACCTCGAACAAGACTATGAGCGCCGACCCCGCAAATCCAGCAAGAAGGACAAGGAGCGCACCCGATTGCCCATCAAGACGGCGGAGGGCTTCCAGACCATGGAGGAGCCTGAGATCGAAGCGGAGGAGTCCGACAGCTTTCTCGGGACAGACGACGATGAGGACGAGGGGATGGACGATACGGGCGCGGACGAGGACGAGGACGACGAGGAGGAAGTGAAGGAAGAAGCGCCCAAGATCCCTCTGAAGGTGCAGATCATCCAGGCGAAGGAAGAGATCGCCAGGCTGGCTACGTTAATCAACGAAGATCCGGAGGAGCACATCCCATTGTTCAAGACGATGGCCGAGATGGTGGACCCCAGCAAGCACGTTGCTATCCAGAAGCTCGCCCTCGCCTCGCAAGCCGCAGTATACAAGGATGTCATCCCCGGGTACCGCATCCGCCCGCTCACCGACCAAGACATGACCGGCAAGATCTCCAAGGAAGTGCGCAAACTCCGCAGCTACGAGCAGTCCCTCCTCTCCAACTACAAGCATTACATCGGAAAGCTGGTCGAGATCACCAAGCCGCAAAAACGAGACGCCGCCCCCGTCGATGCGGGCCTGAAGACGATCGCGATCAACTGCGCGTGCAACCTGCTGCTTTCCGTCCCGCACTTCAACTTCCGCACCGAGTTGCTGAAGATCCTCATCAATCGGCTGGCCCGGAGACAGGTCGACGCGGATTTCGTCAAGTGCCGTGAAACTTTGGAGGATGTTTTCCAAAAGGACGAGGATGGCGTGGTGTCGCTGGAGGCCGTTCGCCTGCTCTCCAAGCTGATGAAGGCGAAGGAGTTCCGCGTCCACGAAAGTGTGCTGGACACGTTCCTCAGCCTGCGGCTGCTGTCGGAATTCGCGCACAAGGCCTCCCGGGACCGGATCGAGCGCGAGCCCGAAGAGGACAACTTCGGAGGCAAGAAGCCCAAGCAGAAACGGGAGTTCCGCACCAAGAAGGAGCGCAAGGTGCAGAAGGAGCGAAAGGCGGTCGAGAAGGACATGAAGGAGGCGGACGCGCTGGTGTCGCATGAGGAGCGCGACAAGAACCAAGCCGAGACCCTCAAGCTGGTCTTTGGCGTCTACTTCCGCATCTTGAAGCTCCGCATCCCCACCCTCATGGGCCCCGTCCTCGAGGGTCTGGCCAAATACGCCCACCTGATCAACCAGGACTTCTTCGGTGATCTGCTGGAGGCGCTGAAGGAGCTGATCGCGCACGCCGATCGCGACGAGGAAGAGAACCACGCCGAGGAGGCCGAGGACGAGGACCACAGTAACGCGCAGACCAGCACGCGGGACGCACACCGCGAAGCCTTGCTGTGCACGGTCACGGCGTTCGCGCTGCTGGAAGGGCAGGACGCCAGCAAAGCGGCGGCCAACCTGCACCTGGACCTGAGCTACTTCGTCCGGCACCTGTACCGCTCGCTGTACACGCTCTCCATCAACCCGGACGTGGAATACAACCCGGACAAGTCGCTGCGGCTGCCGGACCCAGACTCCCACGCGGCACGCCAAAGCGCCCCGCGCTCCCGCAAGAAGGTCAACTTCCAGACGCCGACCGTCCTGCTCCTCCGCTGCCTCCACTCCACGCTCATCTCGCGGGCGCACGGCAACCCGCCGCCCGTGCGCCTGGGCGGGTTCGCCAAGCGGCTGATGACCTCCTCGCTGCAGCTGCCGGAGAAGTCGGCGATCGCGACGCTCGCGCTCATGAACCAGGTGGCGCGGCACAACGCGCGCCGCATCGCCTCGCTCTGGCACAGCGAGGAGCGCCGCGGGGACGGCGTGTTCAACCCGTTCGCCGCGGACATCGAGACCACCAACGTGTTCGCGGGCACGGTGTGGGAGGGCGAGCTGCTGCGCAACCACTACTGTCCCCAGATCCGGGATGCGGCGTTGGACATCGAGAAGATGATTGTGACCAGGAATTGATTGTCTGTTGCGTATCTGTTTTCTCTCAGCGAGTGTGTAAAAATACCTTTTGATAATTCAACGGTGGATGCCAGTTGTAAGGTGTGTACTACTCCCTAAAAGGAAGGTCACCGTCTGTACGTAATGTCCATACTACTTTTGAGGCAGTAAAGTCATTTTCATTTCAGCGAAGCTATAACAATAGCTTGCATCATCCCGGTTTACATGCCATGAAACAGCAGAAGAAAAACCCGTGCATCCTCCCGAACCCCAACCCAACCCAACCATGACTTTTCCCGAACGCCTGGCAATTTCCCAATTCATCCCATCCCATCATTCATATCTCATTTTCGTCTCATCGTTCATCCAAGCAACCCATAAGATATACAACCCATAAGAAATACAACCCTCAAGAAAATACACTCCATAAGAAATACAAACCCAAGCCCACAAAAGAAAAACAAAAAGAAACCAACGGGTTTTCAATTTTCAATTTTTTTCTATTTTCTTTTGTTTGAACCTGCCACCTCCCTCAGTCAGCGAAACCGCCACGCAAGTCAAGCAAAGACCAAACCTACCCGATCAAACCACCTCATCCTCCTCCGGCACGTAGATGGAGGCATCCCGGTGCCGGGAGCCGCGCGTATACTGCACGGCCGGCGCGTCCGGCGCGGCGGGCAGCTTATCGTGGTACGCCTTGAGGTAGGGAGGCAGATCGGCGGGCAGCGGCAACGAGTCCACGCGCGGCGGGGGCGGCGGGGCGACGATCCGGGCGTAGGGGTCGTGATCGAACATCCCCGGGTAGTAGTCCGGGATGACGTCCGACTTGATGTCCGGGTCGACGAAGCCGCGGAAGGTCAGCGCGATGTCCTGGCGTTCGCGGTCGTGCCAGTCCGGGCGCGGGGGCACGTCCTGCGCGATCTCCATGCGCGTGAAGCCACCGGTGGGGGTGGGGATGTTCGTGATGTAGGTTGTGTCGCGCGCTTTGGTGGATTTGGGGTGGTGGTGTGCGTGGTGGTGGTGGTTCCGGGGGTGCGTGGGGTAGTAGGGGTAGGGGTGGTAGGGGTGGTCGGGCTGGGCTTGCGGGCGCGGGCTGTAGCCTCCTCCTCCTTCTCCTGCTGCTGCTGCTGCTGCTGCTGCTTTGCGTTCGACTCGACGGTGTTGATGTTTGTGACGATGGTCTGGACGGTGGCTGTGGGGCGGGGGAGGTGCGATGGTCTAGCCGCGGTCGTGGTAGTGGGAGTGCTGATGGCGGGTTGGACGCTGGCGCTGGGCGACGATACAGTTGCTTGTTCGTTCGTGCTCTTGATGCTCGAGCCGGCTGACGCGGTCGCCTGCTTGTTCGAGGCAGTATTGGCACTCTTGGTGCTCAGATTCGAGATGCTCTTCTTCGACAGACTCGGCATGCTCTTCTTCGACAAGCTCGAGACCACGCTCTTCTTCGACAGGGTCGACGTACTCTTCCTCGACATGAACCCCTTCACATCCTCCCGGTACTCAAAATCCAGCACCTTGGCCGCCTTGCCCAGATTCTGCTTCTGGCGGGGGTCGGGCCTGGACCGGCGCTCGGGCCCGTTCATGAAGCGGTGGTACTTCTTGGTCGCCCACTGGGAGCCGTAGTGGCGCGCGATCGGACTGTTCTCGTCGACCTCCTCGTGGCCGTACAGATCCAGATCCAGAATGTAGTGGTGGTTGCTGGGTATGCTGGGCTTGGAGGCGATCAGCTTCGCGGTCTCGGTCTTTATGACTTCCTCCCAGGGTGTAGACGGGCCGGTGGCCTCGATGGCGCGGATGAAATGGCGGTCCAACGCGGTGCGCATGTCCTCGGGAACCTGTCGGGGATCGCTGTATGGGGCTTCTGGAGACGGTTTGGCAGGAGGCTCCTTCGCGGCTGCAGGTTCGGTTTTGGTCTGGCCACCGGGGGTGTGAGGAGTGCGTGGGCGCTTTTCGTCCCCGTTCTGGCGGTGATGAGGATGCTGGACCTCTGTGCCAGTCTGGCTGGACGGATTGACATTCCTCAGATTGAGGGGATGGGGCTTGTGCTTCTGAGGTTTGTGTTCCAGCTCATAGCGAGGCTTGAGCTGAGCTTTTGTCTTTAACTCAGGAAGGGGTTCGATTGGCGCCGCTGCCTCCGCTTTCGCTTGGGTCTTGCTGGGCTTGCGCGGACGCACGTAGCCCCATACCTCTTTGAGGTCGGGGACCCTCATCGTCGCAGCTATCGCAGGGTCCAAGTTGGGGTAGTCGGCGAAGTTCACGGATTTCTTGGACCGAGTGCTCGGGGTCGACTGAGCGGTGTTGCTGGAGGGTGAGGCTTCTTGCTGAGTGGGTGAGGGGAGCTCAGGTTGATCTTTGTTAGGTGTCGATACCTCACACTCTGCAACACGGTTTCCAGAAGTGAGTGTTTGAGGATGACTGGTGGTAGACTGAACGGTGGTTGTGGGATATGTAGTGGTGGTAGGCTGAAGGGGGGTGGTGGAGGGTGAGTTTGTATCCTGGCCAGGTGAGGGAATATCAAACTGATATTTGTTCGATGTCCACACCTCGCCCGGCTTAACACGGCTCTCAGAAGTGGATTTTTCAGGACGGGTAGTAGTGGTAGAATGAAGAGGGGTGGTAAAGGGTAAGGTTGCGTCGTGGGCCGGTGAGGGAATATCAGGTTGATATCTCTTAGATGTCAACACCTCACACGGGCTAACACGGTTCTCAGACGCAGATTCCTTCGCACGCGCAATAGTGCCAGACTGCACAGTGGTGTTAGAAAGTGAAATGTTGTCGTGGGCAAGTGAGTGCAACGCAGCCTGCTCTGTATCAGGTGTCGACACCACAGCCTGCTCAACACGGCCCTCAGCAGCGCATTCACTGTTCTTCCTAGAGACAGGCGGGTCCGCTGCGGAATCCGGCGGAATTTCACTCCCACCCTGCGGCGGAACTTTCTCAGCTGCTGGGGTGGTGGGGTTTGTTGTCGCCGTGGGACTCGTCGTCGTCGTCGATGTCAACGTTGTCTGTCTGCTGCTGCTGCTGCTGAGATTGGCACGCTCCAGGTTATCCAACACGTTGGTGAGCTTCAACTCCAGCATGCCCTTCCCGCTCAGCCGTGCTCGCTGCCGCACGGAGCCTCGCTTCTGCGAACTAACAAAACTGCTTCTGACATCCTCCGGGCCCTGCAGCACTGCAGTACGAGACTCTTCCTGGATTGGGTGATGGGGACCGGCGGCCTTGAGACTCTGGATCCCCTGGGCGAGCTTGGACACCTCTTCCCGCACCAGAGCCGTCAGTCTACCTTCCATGCTCTGCACATCCTGCCGGACAGCCGCCACCTGGGACCGGATATCCTTCATCATGCGCTGGGTCTGGTTCAGCGTCTCCTCCTGGGCGATGGTCTTGGCGTTGATCAGCCGCGCGATGTCCGACATCTCGTCGACCTGCTTCGTGATCCGGTCCAGGTGCCAGTTCTTGCTGTCCTCGAACGACTTGCTCAGCCGGCTGGCCGTCTTGTCCACATGGTAGTGCAGCTCCGTGATGTGCGTCGTCAGCTTGCACTCCAGCGACGCCGTGTTCTGGTACTGGGGGTCCGGCGGCGCAGGCGCATTACCCCCGCGGCTGGTGGTCTGTATCTTGCTGCCATCGGGGACAGGTCCTCCTCCTCCATGGGGGTTATAGCTCGTCTGGATGGGGTACGGGTTCGGGTTCGGGTTCGACTTCGCGGCGGGGACGACCTCCGGCGCGCGCATCGAGGGGTCCTCCACAAGTGTCGCGTACGGATTCAGCACGCTGTATCGGGTTGGAGCCCGGCGACACTCCTTCTCCTCAGGATCAGTAAACCCTGGCGGTGGGAGTTGGATGTCTCGAAGATCCAAGTTGAACACCGACGATGCGGGACGCGAGGCGTAGATGGACGGCGAGTACGTCTGTCCCGGGTTCAGGATCGTTGGGAACTGATAGCCCTGCAACTCTTTGAGGATCGATGCGTCGTATGTCGGGTTTCTGGCACGGGGCTGCTGCGCATGATCTTTTTTCGTTGCTGACGACTCGATGTTACCGCGGGTGCTGGGCACGCCCTCGGATCCGTCGACCACAAGCGGTTTGTATTCAGACTTTGGGCATGGAGGTTGGGGGGCTGTCGATCCAGTACTGTCGCTGCAGTCGTTGACGGAGACGCTCTTTGAGCTGTCGATTGCGAGTGGCTTGTCCTCGGGCTTGTTGTCCTCGGACCGCTGGGGCTTGGTGCTCTCCGCCTTGTCGGCGTGGCGTTGTGAGATTTCTTTCGGTCCATCAGGGACGAGTGGTGTGTTTTGGATGGACTTGATGGGCTCAGTTTTCTTGACGGTAGATGTTGGTCCCCTGATGGTGGACGTCGACGAGTTGGAAGAGTGAGCGGACCCAGCTCTCGATCGACCGATGACAAGTGGTGTATATGTATACCCCGTCGACTTCCCGGGTCCCTGCTCATCAGTACCGAGCAAGCCAGACTGGTGAGCGGACACATCCGTCACCCTATCGATGACGAGCGGCTTATACTGCGCAACATTGCCGGTCTTGTGCTGCAGTCTCGGCGGCATCTGCACGCGGGGCTGCTCGCTCGCCTCGTCAACCACAAGCGGGGCCTCACACTGCTTATCACCACCAACAACAGTGTCCTGCGCAGGATCACCCACCGCCGTGCTGCTGCTATCCTCCTTACACTCCCCAGCCGACTGCGGCAGCGCCTCGGTGGAGTCATCTTCCGGGGGCGGGCCGACCCAGGTGCAGGGCTTATGGTTCTTGGGGTATTTAGGGGGCCGCCAGACGGTGGCCTCCGGATACTTGGGGTTGACGGGGATGGGCTGCTTGGGGGGCTCCGAGACGAAGATGCCGTGCTTCTTCAGCAGACCCTTTTGGATGTCCTTGCGCCAGCCCGGGTCGACCGCGTCCAGGTAGTCCTCGGCGCGGATCCAGAGCGAGGTGTCGACGGGGGGCTTGTGGCCGAGCAGGGGCAGGTCCTTGAACGAGAGCTTCGACCGCAGGGCCTGCAGGAAGGTCGGCTTCTCGTCCGGCTCCCAGTAGCTGTGCTCGGGGCCGGGGTCTCCCCTGGGGACATCCTTGGGCCGCTTGTCCTTCTTGAACCGGCGGATGGGGTCGGTGAACGATCGTTTTGTCGGCTTGGGGGTGATGATTATTTCGGGCGCGGTGAAGGAGCGTTTCGTCTTGGGCGTGGCTCCCTCGGGTTGCGTGAAGGACCGCTTCGCCTGGGGTCGCGCTGCTACCTCCGTATACGTCTGTTTCACCTGGGGGATGCTCGGCTCGTCATCATCGTCATCATCATATGCAACGCTATACACCGAAGTCGCGGGCGTCTCATCCGAGATGCCGACCCGGTTTCTGCTCCGCATGAGAGCGGCATCTATCTCAGCATAGCCACTACTTCTCACGAAGCTACCAGGTTTCCTCGACGACCCCAGAGACGAGCGCTTTGTGGAGGTGGTGGTGGTGGAAGTGGTTTCTATACGGTTGGTCGGCTGTCAGTTTGTGCATTGTGCAGCAACAAATGAACGAACGAACGTACCTTTGGAGAACCGCGTCTCGGGTCTTTGAGTTTTGTTCTCTTTCTGCAGTTGCTGCTGCACCTGCTGCAGGCGTTCTTGTTCACGGGCTGCTTTGATCGCCCACGCATTGCCGTCTAGAGGCGCCATGGACGGCGATCGCTGTGCTGGAGGCACAGATGGGCAAGGTCTAAAGGGCTGTTAGTCACTCATCGGCCAGTCCTCTTACTGTGGTGTTTGATGAAACAGACAAGACGGATGATGAACTTACGTGGGTTCGCACAAGGACGCGTCTTTATCACAACAGGGTAACAACGTTCGATTTTGCTACCTGGTTCACGCAACAGTATCCTGATGTTATGTTCTGCAGTTGACAGAGAGGACTGCTTCCCAGAGCCTAGGGACGACGATCGATCATGTTAGCATCAAGTCTTACTGTTGGGTCTGGCTGGGACAGGCTCGCGAGATAAAATATAAGAAGTGAGGATCACAAACCTTCCTCTGCCGCATCAAGCAGAAGTTGAGCCTGGAAGCGATGGATGAGTATGTGGAGGATAACTGTCTATCGCGAGAAACACCACAGTCAGTTCGTCTGTGTACGAAGGGCCTTCCGATATCGAAACACCACACAGGGAGTCAGTGTTTGGAACACCCCTCGATATTAAGATCGATACTCTTCAGTACAGGTTTGGTTCTCTCATCTTCATCTCACAAAGAACAAGTGATAGAAAGAACGACGATAACTTACCTTTCATATAGAGGAAGTGAGGTTGGATGAGGATGTGGATGTGGATGTGGATAGGATCAAGGATGCGGATAGGATCAAGGATGTGGATAGGATCAAGGATGTGGATGGTTGTTCAGGATAAGAAGTTGTTTAAACAAGAACCAGAAGAAAAGAAGACTTTTGATGGATGAAATAGAAAAAGAGGGGAGGGCGAGAAGGAGATCAAAAGCCGTGAGAGTCAAGACTGACTGAGTGAATGGATAACACAGAGTGGAGAGGAAGCCAGATGTCGCGTGTGTGGTTGACCAGGGCTGTTGTGAATAGCTTCGCCAGGATTCGACTTTACTTTCTCTACGGAGGACCCTATAACCTTGTTCCTGGGGGCGGATGATCGCGTCTTTGGGTGGCGTTTACAGCTTCATTTCTCTACATTATGGCATTAACCGGGCAGTGTAGGATATCAGGGCTTGTTGATACTGGAGCAAGCCGGTTGACACGTTCATAAACATACTTTCTTGTCTCTCTAAGGGGATAAAGAGTAGAAGTAAGAGTATCGATGATGAAGAGAAATAGAATGCAGTCTCAGATTTAGAGGACATTCAGCATAAGCTTTAAAACGCTTGCTGCAAGATCAAAGAAAACAGTCCTCTAAGAATTGCTTCGGATTCTCAGTTGAAACCTGTTATTAGGGAAAGTCAGGTTCATCGGCCTTAGTGTTATATACAGCACTATACACTTAACTACCAGTTTAACCCAGATAGCATCACACCGTGAGATCAAAATACTATAGAATGTCGAATGCTAGAACCACGGCACTGTCAGAATCTCCAGGCACACAGCATGGCTGAAGAAACTGGGCCCTTTTGTGCAGAGGAGCTGAATATAAGGGAACGCTCTATACTACCATCCTCAGTACCTCAGATTGTCCACGCACCAACCAGATTTGCCATATTGCAGATTGCAGATTCCGAAGAACCAATGCGTGACCAATCACTACCCACAGTTCCATTATTCTCCCCAGAAGACGAAGATAGAGAAAGAGTCGCCATCTATCCCCAGCAGATGCAGCAAGTCGAGCTGGTATCCTCGTTCTATCCTGAAGAAATAGCACTATGGTCTTCGACATGTGGTACTGGGTGCATTCCCGCGAGAATTCGAGAGAAACATCTGACATAGGCCACCAAAGGAAAAGAATATCCCAGGTAGTAGAGAGCAGAAACAGCTAACACCCCCCACATACTAGTTCCGAGGACAGTGGATACAGCACACTACATAATCTGGGCGATGCGTCTGCCTTCCTGAGTAGATCAATTCTGCCCTTCATATACTAACCCGCCTGGAACTCAAAGCTTGATAATCTCAAACTAGAGGCTTCTGGATGGAAGGCTATCAAATGACAAGACACTCATGAGGACTTTACAAACAAGCTATCCATCTTGCAGTACAAACAACTAACATAAACAAACTTGCACCTCCAACTACAATCCCTATTCACACGGAAGGGGATGGTTGAGAAGAGCGAGAAATCGAAGCCTAGCTTCGAATCCTGATATCACCAACCCAAGTGAGAGGAACCGTTTGACCTTCCAGATTAAACTGCACATTAGAGAAGCAAGCACTACTCAGAAAAAAGGAATGGAGAGAAAAGGGAAAGGCTACTACGCTCCTTCTCCACAAAATCCCAAAGGAGATCTAGAACTTACCGCAACATACCACCACCAGCACGAACACGGCCGACCAAACGACGAGATCATTTCTCATCCTCTCTATCTTGAACACCATGAGCAACGAGACGAGCCCTGCTATAAAGATTTCAATCCTTGGGTTCCAAGAATCCGACTCAATTAGATAGAACAAACCTCGACAACCATACAATACCCTCCCCGTCCCTATCAATGTGCCAGCTAGCTTACTTGACAGATCCGATGCTGATAGTGCCACACTTGCTGCTGCTATTACGACACCCATCCCCCCCTAAAAGTCACCTCTGACCACACTCCCTCCACCAAAACCTCAAACTCGAAAATCCAGCCCAGCCCAGCCCAGCCCAGCAACCACCAACCGAGCAAAAGATCAGAGCAAAAACAAGACTTCCCCAGAAGAAACTCCCCCCAAGAACCATCGAGCCGAATGATGTCGTTCAAGGTTGTCTCCTCGGCTTCCTTCTTGCTAGAGGGACGGAAAGGGTTCCCGTCGCTGCTACGGGATGGGATTCCCTACGAACAGTACGCTACAATAGGTATTATGCGCATTTGAGCCGGGATGGGCCAGATAACTAGATCCTTAAGAGCGCCAGATGGAGAGGAGATGAGGTTTGGAGATATGCATATTCTGCTGGGACATTTGCATCCATTCGTGCGGACGGAAGTACGAGGGTGATTAGGAACCCTAATCGTCGGCTACAAGTCATACGGAAAGACCTTTCTACTACTCGACACTGGTTGTGCAGAACCATCATGATGGGGTTTGATCATGCCCGTTCTCCGACTACTATGGTTGGATTCTTACTCCCATCTCAGTGTAAATCAATGTATCATTCTATGATATTAAGAGACACCAAGACAAACAAGTCATTGAACCAGTAATCTCATTATCATCAATCATAGGACATCATTATATGCTATGGGGTAAACAATAATCTGCGTCGGAACTGTGCACAAACTGCAAATCATAAACGGTATGCGAAAAGCCACTGCAACTGCACTGCCACGGAATCGACAGTCTCGCATTGCCATCACCATTAAACACTTCAAAAACACTCGAACAATAGCAGAGTAAAATAACACTAGAATAAACATACTCGTCCTAGAAAACCATCGAAGATATCAAATACAGGGGAATCGATTCGAGTGATAGAAATGAGCGGCGCAGGTTCGCATCAAGAAATTCGAACAACTCAGCGGGTATATGCGTGCCAAACAAATGCGAGCAAGGGGGCAGCAAAAACGGTCATCAAGAACAGACTCCTGATTCACATTAGCGTTGGCAATAAACAAACGTAAGCAGCAAAACTCTGGACAAATCTCCACTCTTCCCAAGGAAAGGGCTTCATTGAAATCAGCATCCCCAGGAGACACATCTATTGGTTGTTCCCTCCGCGACGGCGGAAGGGAGAAAAGATTGCTCCAAAGAAATTGGTAAACACAGCGCGTAAGATAGTCTTCAACCAGCTGTCATGCTTCTTATGATTCAGAGAAACAGCGGTGACTGACCGATTTTGACTCTGTGAGCGAGGGTTCTCATCGCCCTTGGTGGCCACGGCCTTGTCGGCAGCGTTCGATGACGATTCGGCGGTGGGCTCGCGGGTCGATTTGGCGGCGTCGTCACCGGCGTGCGCTGCATCAGGGTCAGTTCCGAGCTGCTTACTCGTCGCCAGAGAGCTCTTACCCTCAGTGGGCCAGGTTCCAGGCACAACGTTGACGGCCTTGTCCTTGTTCTCGGGCTGGGGTTCCTGTGATTTGGTCTCAGCAGGTGAAGCAGCCTCAGGCTCCTTGTGAGAAACCGAAGCGGCTCCAACGGCGGCAGCAGTTCCGGCAGCAACGGCGGCGGCAGCGCCGGCGGCAATGATCTCGGGTGTCAGAAGACTGTCCTTGGGGGACTCTTGCTCCGTAGCCGCCTCAGCAACAGGTTCAGAAGCGACGGAATCCTCAGGCACGATTTCTCTGCTGACTTCCTCCGACTGCAAAGAAGCCGGCTCGGCAGGAGTATCGTCCTTGACGGCGCTAGCAGCGTCGGTGACTTCCTCTTGGGCAGCCGTCTGCGTGTTGATGACACCATTGATGGGGGCTTGCACCTCCTTGCCTTCAATCTCGGCGAAAGACACACGCTCAGAAATTTGCTCCTCCTCCTGCACTTGGGGTTCCTCAGCCGCCTCGACCGGAGTAGGCTCGGGAGCAGATGCAGGTGCAACAGTCTCAGGGGTTGGCTCAGCGGCAACAGGCTCCTCGACACTTTCCGTCACGCGGGCAACATCTTTCTTGACGACTGCAGGAATGAAGTCTTCCGCGGCGGGAGCTTCAACTTCCTTTTCGGCGACCTCGGGGACAGATTCCTCAACAGACTCGTGGACGGGCACAGCGATAGGCTCCTCGACAGCTGCTGCAGGTGTCGGCTCAACCTCGTTGATGGTCTTCTCGATCGGGGTCTCCTCAACAACCGGTGCTTCCTTAGGCTCGTCAGCAACAACTACTGCAGCCACCTCGGAAAGTGTCTCCTCAATGGGAGTTTCTTCGACAACAGGAGCCTCCTTAGGTTCTTCCTGAGACTTCTCGGTTGTGACTTCTGGAGCAGCGCTCTC